>NW_015374070.1:914679-1079026 GCF_001272555.1 Dufourea novaeangliae | reverse complement strand
GTAGGCGGGCACGCAGTCGACTCGAGTGGAAACGTAAGCTTTCTCTCTGTTTTTCAATCGCTTGCCTTTTTCTATGTTCGGAATACTGCAAAGGCGAGTTGCCGAGGCTCGAGCTTCGGGCCAAAACCGTATTCACGAGAGTCAGAAGTGTTTCGTGTAGTCCACAATTCATGTTCCGGCGCGGACCCGAGTTTGGGACAATAATCGCGAGACCCCTGTATCTCGAAAAGTCCCTAGAGCAGGAAAAATAAAATAAAGAATATTCTATAAACATAATATCGATAATACTTATCTAATAAAATAATTATTATTAATGAAACTATATAATAGACGACAATTTTTCTTGTTCAAAGACTGGGTCGCCGAAATTAATAATTATATTTACATCCTGAAATTTTGTTTTCATTTTATGTAATATAATTTTCACTTTATATAATAACTGCGTACAATATGCGTGCTAAGAAAGTAAAAGAAAAAAGTATTGTACTAGTACAGAATGTCTTCAATGCTAAGTTACGATCGTACTTTAGTCGAAGTGTCGATTACTCGGTCTCCGGTGCCCGTCTCGGCATCCCTATCCTCATAATCCTGTTCGTATCGCCACAGAGCGACCGTGACATTTATTTCATTAGCGTCAAATAGAATTGTACAAGTCGCAGACAGTGCAAGTCACTTAAGTGTTTCCGAGTACGGCAATTCAATTGCCGGCTCGAACGAATTCCACGTCGAGGGGAGGGAATGGACTCGCCGAAGTACGAAAATGATACATACTTGCTTGAAAAACGTGTACTTATGGGCCTCGCTTCTCACATACAATTGCATTTCTGATAATATCTGTTTTTCCTTTGTTATACATCTCTAAGTATATACAGTGCGAGAGTCAAAAGTGAGTATATATTTTGAAAGCACGGCATTTATTCAACAACTTTTACACACATGTTGCATAAATTGGAAATTAATATGAAACATACAAAGTATATGTATAGAACTACAAATTAACAGTGGAAAACGTAAACATATCTGATATAGTGAATCTTATGTACTTACGATATAAAACAGTTGCGTAACTTGTTAAAAAACGAGTCACAACGTGAGTATACATGAGTAAGTAAGAATGATTTCTTTATTAATTTATAAAAATTGGTATCTTCAATACTTTGTCGTGCCACTTCTAGCTTTAATTATGACAGCTAAGCGTTTTGGCATGGATGCAACCAAGTTTTGTGTTGTCTTAATGGAAATACTATTCCATACTTTTATTAACTCCATTTTAAGTCTGTGTATTTGTAATAATTATTTTTATCAATGTAGAATCCAATATTTCCCACAGATGCTATATTTACATTGCACAGATGCTATATTACATTGAGATTTGGTTATTGTGGAGGACGATTTAATTGATTCGATGTGTTTTTTGAGCAATTAATTTTTAACCACCTTAGTTGTACGTTTTTGGTCACGATCTTCCTGAAAGACCCATGAATCTGACAATCGTACTTTTGTTACATTTACAGTTAAATTTGATTTCAAAATATCTAAATATCTAAGTATCAGATTGAATATTCAAAAGACTCTAACCACTGCATTTTTCATCATTTTGGCGTATCACGTTATACATATTTTCAGACTTTGCACCCGTGTGGTATATTTCTTCAGAAGGAAACTGCTTTAAATATTTAATAATGTATACGTTTATCACTTGAGAGCAAAAACGACTCAACGTATTAAGACACATTTACATTAAACATACATAGTGGATGGACCGATGCGGTCATTGTTTATGGGTGTGGCCGACACCAATATTCTTTCTGGTGAGCAGGTTAGTTCTTAAGAGTTTTGCATATTGAACAGACGTTCCTTCTGAGCCGGATTAAATAAACTAAAGTATTATAGTGAATAAAACTTTTTATTTAAAAATAAAATATCAACGTTTTACGAAACATTTCTGGTTTAACTGAAACGCGGAAACTTTCGGGACATACCGTGTAATAAAATTATTATTCAAAAAAACAGGTGCATACGAAAGTAACGAAACATATTAAAATTTTTAATATGTTTAAGAGATATTACATTACATTAACGTGTATTATTGTGTTCTTTTGTAACTCATTTGTTTGACAATCTATTGGAGATTTTACAAAATCGACAAAATAAACTAGCATATGTATGCGCCAAATTTCATTGAAATTTTTCACAAATGACAATAATTTTCGCTTGCATTTGATTGTGTCCTTTAATACACGTTATACAAAACACTAAACAATAATACCTTTTACGTAACAGGGGATTACCAATTAATTGATAGATATCAGGCTCACATTTTACGAAACGAAATGTAAATTGCAAGAAACGAAATGTAAATTTTTAATATTTAATTCAAACTTGAAATATTTATTTCGAAAGATTGGTTCGGCGTTATCATTAACTAATTGGCGGTCTCGCAGAAGTTTCACCTCGTACATCAAGCGTAAAGCGAAAGTGATAAGTACACGAATATTTCGTCCGTTATAAATTACACGCTATTAAACGAGACATTGAAATTTGTTAATTAAAACTCGCGCGTACGTCGAAAACATAAAAACGTATCGGGTATTTTCGACCAGAATTCGTAACGCCGTGTTTCGACATGTATACAATTTCCCAATAATTTTCTCCTTTTGCTCGTGAAGACGTGAAACTTTATATTCCGCGATCACATATCCCGAAAGTAGCAATTCATCCGGAGTTACATCTGGTAAAAATCTACCGTTGAAATTTACGATACCATTAACGAATAAATGTCCGTCGAAGATTTCGAATCGAGTTAAAATACATCGTAATTCCCCCGTTTATCGGTCGCGTCGACTGAAACTCCATTTGTGCGAATAAAACATTTATTTTTTCTGCAACGGAACGATTTTCGAATCACGGATTCATCTGCGTATGAATTAATGTCTCCATCCTTGCTAACGGAACGTCATTTTTCGCCGGGTCCCGCGCCCCCTCTGCAATTATCATAATCGATGCGGACTCGATAAACCAAATTTCTAGCCCAGAATGACGCAAGTTATAATTCATTTGTGCATGTCAGCAGATTGTTACGTTGTCACTCGGCTGACATTTCGGAAATCGAATAAATTAGCAGTTACGCGCCGCGCGGATATTTTATAGCCGGTTGCAAAGTATCGTCGGGCAAAGAGAGTGGCGGAAGGGGCGGGGGGAGGGGGGGAAGCGGTTCTTTATAATCGCCTGAAATGGACGTTCATTTGAAATTCAACGGGTGGATCCTCGCGAGCCGTGCTGCCGTTGTTTGCGTGCCGGTCCGCCGTAGTGAGAGAAAGTCGGTGAATTACTGCCATAATTCACGGAGAATAATGAGGGCTTAATTAGCCACGTGATGTAATGCAGACGCGGTGGAAACGAAACGGAACGAAAGACACATCGTGCCGCGCACCCCTCGTAAACCAGTAATTCTTACATTTAATGCGGACATTGTGTATCTGTGTTCTATCTAGCACACTATGTTTATGAAGTGATTAGCCAGTTGGAACCGAAGAACTGCCAATTAAATTATCACATTAACGAGTCCGCTTTATCGGATCTTTAACAGCTCCGTCAGCTTAGAATCTTCTACAGGCGGCCCTCGACTTTCGCACATTCTACTTTCGCACAATTCGCTATTTCGCACATTTTTAAAGATTCAACTGCTTAATCCTCTGTGTTCAAAGAAGATGTTAATGAGTCGATTGAATCTCACTCAGCACCGCTGTCAAATGAATACTTAATTGAGCAACAATTGAGTAACAGTGAAATACACAATGAAAGTGAGGAAGAGGAAGCTGATAAAAACGTCAAGACTTTGACAATTAAAAATAGGAATGAAGCCTTCACGCATCTTGACAAATTTTTTACTATCATGGAAGAATGTGATCCCAATGGAGAACGTATATCTCAAGTACGTAGGGCAATTGAGAAAGACACAGCATGTTATAGAAATCTTTATCAAGAAAAGAAAAAAATGGGTGGTATTCAACTAACTCTTGACAACTTTATAAAGGAAACACCCGAAAGCACTTAACACGCCTCTTTAACTTCATTATGTATACATATTGATAGATAAATACTTTAAAACACAGTTTTTGGTGCATATTTTTTTACGTCCCTCTACTTTCGAACATTCAACATTCGCACACATTTTCAGGAACCAATTATGTGCGAAAGTCGAGGGCCTACTGTATTCGTTTAGAGGATTTTGAGGCGGATTTACGTGGCTACGTGTTCAATCCTGAATTGTCAATTCGGTTCTGTGAGTTTTTCTCGTTTTCAAGGGTAGGAAGACACTAACAAGGGAAGGACCCCAACTGTCCGACAATTTTTACAGGGCTTTGTAAGATGATAGTATAGAAATTCCTAATGATAAATACCCGCTTATTAAATTTATGTATTAAAAATTTATGTAATAAATTTATGTTGCATTAATATTTTCATGTGTGAGTACCTTATACTTTTACCCCTATCTCCTCTTCATCCCACGGTGCCTGTCCACGGCCATGTCTTCCTAGTAAAAAAGATTGCCGAACCCAGGTGTAGATACTCGATGATATCGAAGTATGTAATAAGGTAGTTTGGCTGGTAAGTCGGAGGTCCTGTGATTGATGATCGTTCACCGAAAAATGTTTGTTTTACATACTTAAATAATGCAACTTCGATAACTTTGACTTATACTCATAGTATATCTTGAAGGTACGTAACTTTGATTGTTTATGTTTTTCAAATTATCGAGCGTTTACACTTAATATTTCACATATATCATTAGGAATTTGTCTACTATCATCTTACGGAACCCTGTCAAAGTCGATGTTGGACAGTCGAGGTCCTACTCTTGTAAGTGTCAAATAGGTTAGTCCAGACGTTTATGAATTAGTATATTCCGTGGACTTCTCGAATCGTGGTTCACTTGAACAGTCTCACCAGTTTTGTTTAATAAATTACAGATGACATGAAAAGAAATAGCTTCTGATTATTTATTCATATTGTATGCATTACGTATTTAATTGGATACTGGAAGGTTTTTTAATTAGGAACTTGTAAACAAAACACGGCACACATGGTTTACAACTTATGTCAAATGCCTCGTTTTGAAGAACGACTGATGATCAATTTATAAATTGAAGTTCTTATGCATTAATAATTAGTATGCCTGCATGTACTTCTTATAACTTTAGTAATTACATTGGGAAGTGATTCATACTGAAGAACGTAGGTATGATTAATTGATATTCATTCATGCTACCTTGATTGGAACGATGGCACTGATAAAATTGGAATGATCTTCACATTGCTTTCCATCACTGTAAATTTAACTTCAAAACCGGCTCCGTACATTTTCTTATATGTAGTTTGAAAGATAATGCTGGCCATGAGAAAACATTAACATTTTAATTACGAAACTTTTATTGCATGTGCTACATGTACCACAGCATTACCATATTGCCACATTTATCAAACAAATTCACAAATTACATTCAATTTAGGTATCCTCTAACATGTTGAATACTTTTTCACATTTTCTCAAAAATATTTAAATACAACCTTGAATCTTGTTTTCCTTTTGTAATTATTATATAAATCAATTACAAGAAGGTAAAGAATTATATCTTGAAAAGGTTTGGTAAGATACAGGGTGAGTCTCGTAACATGACAATTTCAATTAACTCGTAAGTTATTTGTCGTACGAACAAAATTTTCAAGCAAATGTTGCATGGTTTCCAAGGGGAACATACAATGCTGTAATCTGTTTTTTTGTGACTTTGCTTTTTTATCAAGATATAAGGGTCTTCGTCAGTTTTTTAAATGGAATGCCTAATATTTTTTCTCGAATTCGGATAAAGCACCAAATTCTGCGTAAAAAAGTATTACACCAAACAGGGTTTAAAATTAATGGAAGCTCACGAGCACCGTCTTCCTACCCTAGAGTGATAGTAATATGTATAAGGCCCTGTGCAATTTCACAAATAGCTCAGACTTAATTCGAATACGAAACCTGAAACATCATCAGCAATATCCCAATTCTATAGTACAATATACTTAAGTCGTATCTGTACGCAAAGTCTATTGTTGTTAGCCTTGCGGTACTCGAAATATATTTATTACTATTATCATCGATATGTTCTTGACTCGCCGGGTTTCGAACGTAACGAATCCGTTCTTAACAAGGCTGGTCGGTATTCCGGCATATCATACAGCAGCAGCAGGGTTGCAAAACTGAAATAAGCCGAGCATAATTCAGGCCGGCGCGATCTGTTCGGCACAGTTGAAACGCGAGGGTAGTCGCCAAGAGTCACGCGAGACCGTGTACGTAATGCGTGACCGGGCTACAGGCAGCGTGACGCGGGTTCGCGACGACAGGCCGAGGCTAACCATAAAAATAATAGGGTTTCCAGTGAAATAAATTGAGTTATTAACGTGACAGTATCACAATAAATTATGATGAAGTGGTTCTAGGGGCAAAAAGGAACGGTCAGATGACGGTTGGCGAAAGGTCGGACGGGGCTAACAGCGGTTGATTGCCGGTCGCTCGTTTGTCTCCATGTAGCCTGACAGGAACTATCCTGTCTGGAGTAACGTTAGCCCCCACAGTCCGCGGAGAGCCAGCAGCGGACCAACCGGTGATTCGTTCTGTTGCGCTCCTGCCTCTGCTCCGCCGCGCGCGTCATGTCATGCCCGGCCACTGTCGTTGCTGCTCGTGGAAACCGATCGGTGAAGAGACCCGGACACTACGAGCGTTATTCGATGCTGCTCGTAATTATCTCGGTCCATAGATTGAAACAAATGGCACGGGACTTACGGTTCTATGCGCGGCGCGGCGACGAGTGCGAACTCGACGACACGTCTTTCTCGTCGCTTTTACTTAGGCATTACAGAACAAAGTGGCAGAGGGAACTCCTTGTCTCGTCCCTTCTCACGCGTCGCGCACTGTTTCTGACGTCACCCGGCGGGGTTCATAGTGTTCACTGTTTCTCTGATCTTCCGTCTCGGTTCTATCGTCAGACAACCTGGGACAACCGTATGTGTAACGGCTTTTCGTTGCAACATCGATGCCACATCAACGAGATGGCTTTATTGTCCATGCGATGGCTCTATTTAGCCTTCGCGCGGTGCGTGCAGGCGACAATTGATTAGCGGAATGAATTACGAGTTGGGAATCTGATGGATGTCCGTTTGAGTGCTTTGTAATTTTAATAACAGGCGCGGTACGAGCGGTCTGCCGGTAGTAGGTTAGTTTTTTTGGTGGAATAATCATTCAGGGGATACTGCAACGTTTTTTATGCTGTAAAGAAAAGCATGGATGTGAATATGATGCAAGAAGAAAGGTTATGTAGTTCCGTGGAATGAACAAATGGAAAGGATAATAGTGAACCTCGTAAGTTGGGAAAACGGATCTATTTGTCTTGCCTTATACTTTTGTTTAAGTTGGCGTCATAAAAATGATCGTCGTGTCAGCCAGTCTTAATAATATTATAAAAAGAAATACTCTTCCTGATTTTAATTAAGTTTAAAGATTGGAAATCTGGCCAGCTTTTTAAATGAAATAGCCCACAGTGCGACATGCGAACATTCTATCCCCGTTTAATGGATTAAAGTATACATGTATATGATTTATAGTATACAAAACTTCTATAAACTAGAATATTTTTTCTTTACTTTTTCGAAGACACGCATATATAATAAATATTTTTCGTTTTTTAAATTCAGGTATTGTACTTATTACATATAGGACTTCTGTTACTATGATAACAACAAAAATAACGACTTTGCACAAATTATAAAAATAAGTGGAAAATTTTAGAAAAAGATTGACTTATATGTTATTATTTTTCATATATGTGTAATTTATGTATATGTATAAGTTTATTATAATATTGTATTATAATTACAATATTATTATACATATACTTACTGTAATTATAAGAAAATAAAAGTGAGCTTTTAACTATAACCTGCTAATATATTTGTAAATGAGCAAACTTGAAAGGCAGCAAAGTGTGCAAATATTGCATCGAGTGAAATAATTTACACCTCTATCTGCCTATTAAATCTTGTCTACTGCATTTAACATGAAAAAAAAGGCTTGACGCAACTGTATACATATACATACATGGATAACTAATACGGTTCGTAACATGTGCACGTGCTGCTAAACATTTATGCTCTTCATATTTTATTTATAATAAAAATTATTTTTATTATTACCAAGTTTTGAGTATTATAGCAGAAAAGATACATTTTTTGCTTATTATTAATATTAATGGTTACTAAAACCGCACAAGATTTTGTTCCTGCTTGTATTTTTGTTATCGATATTTAATACAGATGTAAAATATAAAATTACATAGGCGTAAAAAAGTGGGTCTTGCCCCACCCTACAAGAAAAAAATTAAATTTTGCCCCCCCTCTCCCTTCCCAGAGTTATGAAATTTTTAGCGTAATATTTAATATTCCAGTATAATTTGAAACACGACCAACAGCCTTTATTAACAAAACGCATACATTTTCAACCATTTATTAAAAACACAATAAAGTGTGTCTGGCTACGTCCAACCTTTTTCACTGTGCAGTCGATGTGATATTTTTTCCCTCCCTGCCCCTCTACCGACTGATAACTTGGTTGCGCCCATGTAAAATTACATTCTTTTATGTATTTATAATGAAAACGTTTTTGTAGAAAATGTAATTTGAAAAGTATTTTCAATCTTAATACACAATAACATAGAGTAAAGAATATTACTTCTGTTTTTCAATCCGTTTTGTTCAGTTATTCGTGAGTACAATGCTGATATCGTTATCCTGATACAATTTCATTGTACTAATCTACGTTTTTATTTTGTGTTTATTAACTATTTCAGTATCTATATGAATGATCGATTCAACGTTTGCATATATTTGTGTAAAAAGAGAAAGTATGAAAGTTGCAAATGAAAGCTATATTTGTTTCATTTGTAAAACTTTCCATTGCATATCTTCAATTTAATCTTGCCTGCATCGTACGCGAAGAAATTTAGGAATTCTCGCACTTGTTGCATTGGCAATTTTCCTTTGATTAGTTAACGAGAATACAGTAGATACGCGATTACGATTCCTAAACGCATTCAGTACATATTGGCACTTTCAAACAGCACCGAAATGATTAACACTGTTATCGCTAAAACTTAATAAACTCATATATAAGTATATGCTCACTTTTTTCGTAATAAAATATGAAATGAAAATTTATTTTGCAGTATAGTATTGTGTTACATGGAAAAATGACGTGTCTAAGAATTTCTTATAAGAAATTACATAATCTTGGTGAAATTTTTTTTTTATAACGATCTATCGTTACATTGATTGGTTGGAAATCTGCAGTACTATCTTGTTTTTTACTTCGAGACAGTTGTTTTCCCATTAGTAATTATCGGTTACTATCTTAAGTATTTTAATATCTATTATTATATTTTTTTTTCCGTAGTATGTCTGTGCTATCTCGCTCAATTAATTAGAATTTTGTAAAATGTACACTCAATGTTGTCGTACTAATTGCATCATAAGTTTTTTATCAAAAGCAGAGTAAATTGTATTCATTGATTAATAACAGCGAGGTGCTCATTATACTTTAAATCAACGTACAAATATTATACGTACATACATATAAAAAAAGTCATTCATGAAAAATAATCTGACTTCTTGTATTTTTTATATTACATTGGTAGGCAATAAAACCATTTCAAAGAGGACTTCAAACGGCTTACAACAACAAGTCCTTTAAGGTCACTAAAGGTCGTACGAGCAATGTTGACAAACACGTGAAGCGTTTTAAAATATCGAAGATTAAACAGAAAACTACTATGCAGTGAGATCGAAAATTAGATAGAAAAATTTATACGACCTTTAGTGACCTTGAGAGATTTATTGTTGTGGGTCAGTGAATTCGCCTTTAAACTGGCTATTGGTTACGGACAGAAAAATATGTATGTATATCATTTGAAAGAAACGAAATTGACCATCGTATCTGACTAACCCGTCCCAACAAAATAGACTAATTGTTATTATACACTGGTCCCCACAAAACTATGCAATTTCTGTAGGAAACATTTTTATCCTATCTTAAATATAACAAAAATATTTCAGGTGACAAAGTTAGAAACCACTCTCTATAATTTAATAAATATCACATTTCCTTCGAACAGACCAGATGTCCCAATATGTACCTACCTACGAATTATAGTGTGCGTCGGAACATTTCAATGGTAAAGCGACAGAAGTAGAGTCGATGAATAAGAAGTGGAACTCATTGATGTTGCAAGGAAACTTTCAATGCGGTCATCTCGCTCACGAAGTTTCATTAAAATCGAGACCGAATACTCTCGGCGGTGTTTCCTTGTGAGTTAGGAACGATGATTCTCTCCCCTCGGTCAGAACACCTACGGCCCGACCGAGCCATTAATTACCTTTATTGAGCTTCTGTGCCGGTCTCGGTCGTACTTGTCGAACGGCCCTATCACTGCCAATCAATCTCGAACGCAACAGCGGTGGGGCTTCGTCAAACGTCCCGACGAAATCAGCCAATCTACCGCGGAACAATGGGGCCAGCATGATTCGATCGTGTCTCGGCGGCTTTGCATCAACTGGCCGTACCCCCACCCCCACCTCTCTTTTCTTTACTTCAGCATTTATACCCCGTTCCGAGAACGCTTTCACGATTCCTCCTTCGTCTTTTTACGACGCCCGTAGAAGGTGAACCGTCAGTTGTTACGACTGTCCGTGAGGCTCGGACATTAAACGAAAATCGAGCGTGTGCACCGCTGCGGATAAGAGAAGACATACGATTATTGGCTTGATTCATTTGGATCTTTATTAGAAGGTTTGAGCACTGGCCGTTCCTGGCGAAGTGCAAAAGATACCCTTGCACTTGAACGGCAAACCCAGAAACGGCCGCAGATCGTTTATTATATGTATATAAAATTTTGGTTAGTAAGAATGAAAATGAAAATTTTTTTGATGATTATGAAAATTTTAGACCAATAGAAATCAATCAAACTAATTTTACATGTAATCTTTGTAACACTACTCGTGTACAAGAATGACCTATCTTTAGCATGTGATATTTAGACACATTTATTCGATTAAATTCATCTAAGTAATTAGTGGTCGTTATTTATCAACCACAACATCATTATTACAAACATTATACGTTAGTTTTGTAGTTATATGTGGAATAAAATATTCATTATAATAAAACCATTTATTTCTTACGGATCTATGTTTAATTTTATGAAAATAAAGATTAAAAATATACCTTTTGCATGATGAATGTTAAAAAAATTATTTATATGCATAGATACAAAAGTAAACACTGCATATCAAATTCTTAATTAATTAATATTAAGTTAATAAGCGCGGCGATACTGTTTTTGCGTCCGGGCGGCCAACAACTCAGGAACGGCCCTGGTTTGAGGATCGTATTCACCCGAGGGTAAGCTTCAGTTTATGACAAAATATGTAATTAACACTTCACGCAATAAACTAAACGATATCTTTGGCATTTATGATCGTAAGAAGAAATAAAATAAAAGGCTACAGGTGCGCACGCGTTAACACGTTCGCTGCCAGACGTCGGACGTTGTGTCGACAGGTGATTTTGTCGTGTCGGTCGGCTGCGACATCACCGGTCGAGCAACATCAAAGTTGCACATTGAATATAATTAAATAAATGAAAGTTGAATCACTTATTTGAACGCCGAGACGGCGCGTGTGAGTGCATGCATGAGTATACAAATCAGTGAAACATGACACGTTTTTCACGATTTTTTGATGGCAATGAACGTATTAAATAAGATTTTTCAACTAAAAGCGCCACGCATCATTCGCGTGCGCGCGCACACACACGCATCAGTGACAACGTAACGGGTGACCACGTTTAGTCCTTATATGTACTGTAGAGATTTTCATGTTCCTGACCAAAAATTGGCTAAATACTTTTCTAATAATCTTACTTGACAATTTCAAAGAGTAATGCGTATGTATGTATGTATATGCATACAGGATGTAACAAAAATGTTGGAGTACCTGGAAATGGGAGACCTGTGAGGTGATTTGAAACAAGTTTTTCTTTAGCAAAAATGTTATCTGAGGCTTTGTTAACGAGATATTAACGAAAAACCACGACCGATCAGAGCGCGAGTCTGCCGGTCGATCTCCCGCGGTAGCGTTGGCTACCAATCGCAGCTCTGATTGGTCGGGGTTTTTCGTTAATATCTCGTTAACAAAGCCTCAGATGACATTTTTGCTAAGGAGAAACTTGTTTGAGATTATGGGATGTTCGTATAAATAATTGTCTATGCTTCTGTTAATATAAAGATAAATTATAACCAAAATTCTCAAGTCTTATAAACAGTTAATATGACGTCAAATACTAAATAAAAAATTAATTTTTTTATGGGACAGAAATTTTTTTACGTATTGGAATATACAAGAAACTTTATACGGTACCTAAACTGTGTTGAACCGAAACAAAATTATGTTACTGAAGATTTGCAAGTGATATCTATAAGGATGATCGAATTTAATAGTATATAAGTAGGTATATCATTTTCTTTATTGTTTCTCGATGCAGTAGATGATAATAACAGCGTTAATTATAATCCTTCAATTATAATCGCTTATGCTGTCAAGATGTATTATTGGTATTCGAATAGATTTGTTGATTGATCCTAGAGCGACTGACAATTGAACAGTAACATCCGTCTATCGAAGTGTGAAACGGCAGACGTGAATCAGTTAAGTAATTGCCATTACATTATTTAGCGAGATTTCGATAATAGAGATTCAAATGAGCGGCTAACGAAGCACGATGAAGCGTTAATTTCGTCACTTGGTTTTGCGTATCCCGAAACGATTGTCGCCGATGACAATTTCTCGATCGACGTTCTGATGAACCGTATTATTTATGGCGATCGAATATTACATTTTATTCCGTTCCGTAGGAATATGCGAAAAACTCGTAATATCAAATATATTCTTGTTGACATTTGATATATTAACCATGGGTCAGTAGGTATGTATCAAATTTATCAAGACATCCGATTTTGCTAGAAATCAACACATGATTTTAAACTTTTGGCCGGTAGTGTATGTAATCTTGTTAAAACGCTTACTAGATCTTTAAGGTTAGAAAATACATTTGCTATCGAAACTGTCAATGGTAAATTGAATAATCGTCGAGGTAATTGGTGCTCGAAGGAGAAAGATCTATTTTTACTTATTACTTCCTGACAGCCCGGACGATGTGGGTATGTGACATCTGAATAGCTGGTGTCACGATTTCAATTTTCTACTCACCGGTTCGGCAAGCTGTCCTTACTCGTTAAGTGTACTGACAGCATCACTGGAGCGCTCCCCTTAGATAAATTAAAATATCGATCGGGACACGCCAATTATAAGTTTGACGTTGTACTAATATCAGCCACGTCACTGTGTCTGCGCGCAAGCTTGTACAAGACGTGATTGAACGTTGTAATAAATAATTTTCGAAAATTCACGGTAAATATTGTATCGTCTTGAAGAACATTTCCTTTTTCTGAAAACTTAAAATTTCTCCATTAATAACTGCTTTTATTGCCGAAAGAATTAATTGTTCACTTTCAAATGAGTGTTGTAATTGATGCATCACACGAATAGTATATGAAAACATTTGTTAATTAGATAGAAGGGTGCGGATATTTTTAAAAGTTTTAATTGGCAAAAATGTTCTTTGTGAATGTGTGATGAAATTGAAGTTTAAAGTACTACTAATTGAACTGTAGCCGGTAAATCTCGATTTTTCCGTAAAAACAGCATTTCAAACTTTATTTTTCATTGGCATACGCTTATAAAAGTATTGGCAATAGAATTTTGCAGGTCTGTTTCAAAATTAAAAATGAAACTATAAAACGAACCTTTTGACGTTTTGTGAAATTTCAAAGGAAGAAAATGTTCTATGTATATGCTTTTCGCGACTTTTGTGGAAAAGTGTGTGGATTGTGATAAACTAACGTAACCATATTCTCTCGCAAAGCGTCCATCGCGATTTTATATTAATTTCGCTCAACAAAAAGAAATGGTAGAAGTTAAGAATTATTTAGAAAAGTATTCTCGCAACTCACACGTATATTTTACATGTTAAATATACTAATTATAATTTGAATTTAAATAAATCTTGATTGATATACTTTGGATTATTTATTATTATGATCTAAGAAAAGCATTTTGATCACTGGAACCAGCATCAGAACGTACGAATATGTATCCGCCCAACGTCAATATTTACTTCATACAAATTTATTTATAATAAATTAATATTGTGTCGAATATCCCCGTGATCAAAGTACAAATTTCAATCTGATACTAAACTATGTAGTTTTTCTGCAAATTTGTTGTGTGCGTTTTTTCGACACTTCCAGAAATAACAATACTTTTTAAAACAAATTACGTACAATTTCTCAATCGAATGTATACCAGTCTAAAGCATATTAACGAAGGTTTATATGAACGTAAACTGTAATTGTTAATCCTGACTTTATCATCAATTATGTCACGTATGTTATCCGTATGGAGTGGTTGGATATTTCTGTAACCGTATATCTACAAAAGATGGAATTAAGAGATCACTATTGCCTTCATACCGACGACCGACACCTGGTATGTGCACACCAACAATATACATATGTACCTTTTCGGCAACAGAACTGTGTACATATTCCGAATCTCGTCGTCCCGCGTTATCTCACGGGATGGTCAATAAACTCGGTTAGGTATGTGCAAGACGTCAACCAAAAAGCAGTCGGACCATCGATATCTCGATGTTAAAGGAACATTGGGGAAATCGATATTGACAAGTGGAATCATTGCTTTCGCGGCTTTGCAGTAAGCAGTTAAAGTAGTTTTTGGCGGTTCGTTGTACCTTTCCGCCGTCTGCGTGGGGGTTAATGGACTGTTGGTCGCGGCACGTCAATACCACGCATCTGCAAATCCCCTTTTTGTTCGTTTATTTTATATGCGTGTATATATGTACAATACATACATATACAGGGTGTCCCAGTTTTCTCCGAAAAATTGTACCAGCGTATTCTATGAGCAAAAGTAGGAAAAAAATGTTGTACAAACATAGGCTCTGAAATGATCCATTAAAAAGTTATAATATAAATACGAAATTACAACGGACTGCTTTCTTGTGACTGCAATGGTTGAATGACCATTACCCTCAACGATGGATAGGTCGAGGAGGATTCCTTGATTCCTTGCCCCCAAGATCACCAGATATCACGCCAATAGATTTTTACCTATGGAAATGAAAGATTCGTGACGTAATTGCTGCAATTAAGAAAAATAAACAAGAAATTAGTGTTGCAAAAGATTTTATTTCCCGTAGATTCCAGTCTTGCATTCACAATAACGGACAACATTTTGGAATGAAATTATATTAAGAAAGCAGTCCGTTATCATTTCATATTTTTGTTATAACTTCTTAACAAAGCACTTAAGAGCCAATGTCTATATAACATTTTTTGTTTCTTATTTTTATCTATAAAATGTGCTGGTAAAGTTTTACGGGAAAAAACTGTGACACCCTGTATACAATATACGTGTAGCTATACACACGCGTGTACATATATCTTTCGTAGCTTTTTTTTGCGCTTCGTCGATGGGGGGTGTGGGATGGAGTTGAATTCTGATGCGTGGACAACAATATCGGGGCCTGTATTTCCGAGCGATGGTAGCGGCAGCGATGGAGGCGATGGCGGCGGTGGCGGCAGAGGCAAAGGTAGACACGCAGAAGCGCAGGCCAGGAACAGAGACAGAGAGGCAGAGGCGACTCGGTGGAGGAGGCGGAGGGAGAAGCAGAGGCAGAGGCAGGTAGATGGTATGCAGACGTTGACTAGAATCAGCCGGGGTGGTTGTGCATTTAGCGAGCTGTCGCCCCCAACCAGTCCGCCGTGTCAGGCCACTGACAGTTTTCATTCCGCGCATACTTGACGTGCAACCGGCTCCTCTTCGTTCGTTTCGTTCCTACGAGAAGCACCAACATCGGCCGTTGATCGTTCAGATTAATTATTTCGTCGACCAACAACTTTTTTCATTTCGTCGTTCTAACGATGCCCAGTCATCACCGATCGTCCCGGATAAGTATCTCTTCTAATCAGTTATACGGATACCCCGCGTATCTTTTTGCTTTCGTTATACGAGATCTCCACGGCGGAATCACGGTCAGCGATCCGTGAACGATGCAGCGGCATCGGGAACATTTTATTATACACTTCTAGCCCACTCTGCGGACCAACAAAATCGCGATTTATGGTGAAAAGATTCATATTTTATATTTTCTACTTTTGAATTGTATCAACCCTTTCGCCAATAACTGGATACCGATTTCCAACTTGGGTTTAAATATTTTCTACGTTCCTGTTGAAATATCGCAAAATCGCTTTGGATTTCTATTCTTTGGATACTTTCATATTGATTTACATTTACGGAATAGAAATATACGCAGAACGTTTTAGGTATGAAGCTGTAATTCAGTGGACTACAAGGTAGAAATAATTATAGAATAATTTCACGTGTAAAATATACAGAATACCTATAGAATGCTTATAGGAACTTGTCATCGGCTTACTTTTCATATGACAACTGGCACTCGACAGCCGTGGGCACGTAAAATGTGCTTCAGCTATTGCGAGTTTCGCGAACAAGATTAATAAGCTGTTACAGATCAATCGCGTGATAGGACAAGGAGTAAGTTTCCGTTAGGTACTCTCGTTTCGCATCATCGCGATTAACCCGACTGATCTTGATACAACGAGGTGTTGTTTTCGGCGACAAAAAACGGCCACCGATACCATAGAACGATAATTGAACACTCTTATGTTAAACGTCAATAACGACGATTAAGTAGGTTGTGATTGATTAAATGAATCGATGTGCCTTCTTCGATCCCAGTGGATAAAACCCATGAACTTGGAACGTAGCAGCCGATGAAATAACTTTCATCGAACGAAACAGTATACGTACTCGTCGAACCGTCGACTCGCGTTTTTCCAATTTACAAAGACGTTTCTGTCATGATATCTCAACATAAACGTCCGGCCGCTATCCCCCCCCCCTACTCCTTTACCACCGATGTGTTTCCCTCGGAACGACTGTTGTTTAACGATCATTGAAAACCGCGTGGAGCGTTTTTACCGCAATACTTTCGGTATAAAATAAAACGTTAACGGGCCCCTGGAGGAGAGGCGAGCCCGTCCGATTAGCATCAACCATCGGCGTTTAACGCCCGATGATCGTCTCGAAATTCCACGGTGTTGAAAATACGCGCTGGCGTCCATTACCACGGGACGATGTTAGTAATTGCCGCGGCTTATTACCGGCGTAGCCGCGAGTTTATACGAAAATCAACGAGTATACCCCCGTGTCGTTTCGCGTTGTTAAAGGCTCGCACAGTTTTCTCGCGAGGCATCATAACTCGTCGGGGCAGCGCGCCGGTAATTGCGCATAACGAGCGAACGGCGAGTAAATGATACGCGAAAGAAACTTTACAACGCCGGAAACCCCTGGGCCGGCCCCGAATGCCCAGAGGGGGGGCGACGAGATGCATAAATTATATCGACGTTACGGTGCCGTGCCGCCGTCGCGCCGCGGTCAGCGGCGTATGTAAAACGAAGTCGTTACATGTCAAAGAGGCTGGCGAGGGGGAGGGGGCACACACACCCGTAGCCACGCCGCGAATAAATAAAGCTATCTCGGCTCGCGTTTATCATTCGCTATCCGAGCGGTCCTCGTAAATCTGCCCGCCATCCAGCGAGCCAGCCTTCCTACCAGCCCGCCTGTCTGCCCTCAGTCGATAAGAGTCAGCTACGCGGGGCAATATGTTGCATCTCACCCCCTGGTCCCTGGCGCGCTTCATAGCACGAGAGCACAATTATGCTACAGCCCCCGCCGCACGTTTAACCTCTCCGCGCGGCCGTCGCTTCGCTGTCTTCTTCACGCTCCCGGTGCCCTAAAGGAGCTCACCTTCCGCCGAGGTTGCTCCGCCCTTACCTTCACGATAAATATTTCCTTTCGAAATGGAGGACGTCCTCCGGATATTCGATGGGCCGGGTACAGATAACGAAATGGTACGTGCGGCTGACGTTGAAATTGTATCCCCCCCCCCCCCCTCCACTGCGTCTTCGTTCGTCGGCGAGTATACGTTTTAATTTTCCGCTCAGGCGGACGTGGTCAGGTGTTACGTGCGGCTTGATCCGCCGCGCCGGCTCTGATCGTTTTTAGTATCGTGACTGTGGTCCCTTAAGCGGCTTACACAGGCTGGAACGTGTTGCTATATGCAAGGCATCGATCGCGATGTTATTGATTCTTGACAGTCTTCTGACCTGATGCTAATATTGACACATATATTTCCAAGTGTCTGATTATTTTCCAATTCCAGTGTTATTATCCGTAATGGGGAGTATAGTAATTGTAGATACAAAATTAAAGACAAAAGGGAAATGAGCAGAACGGTGGTTAATTGAGGGGAAGACTAGCCGAAATGACCGAATGATACCGAAGCGTCGATTCCACTTTACACAGTGTATAGCAGTGATGGGCAACCGAGCCCGCTCGGGCATGTTGCCCGCACGGGCAAGTGGCGGGCAGCCGCGGGCTCCTGTGAAGGCGACGCGAGGCATTTAATCTAGATTTTAATCTAAACTAGCGTATCACTCGTATAGATTAATAATCATTTATGTTTCTTTTTATTCAAAACATATAGAAGCAACCTGATCTCGTGTCGGCCACGCGAAAATGGTGCCTTTATATTAAGTAGTATTATGTATAAGTAGTATTTCAAGCAATTGTTATTAAATTTATACAAATACTATTGTAAATTGTATATTTTCTTACGATTTTTCAATAAAAAACAGTCTCGCACTATCTCCACTCCTATTCTTAATATCTAGTAACCAAAAAAGTAATAAGAAATAATAAATAATAACAAAATAATTAATTCTAAAACTTGTAAAAAAGCGCGGGAAAAATTGGGATTTATGGGACATTTTATGGCGCCGCCACCACTTAGTGGCTGAAATTGGAACTAATTCCAGAACTTATTCGATAGTTCGCAAAGACCACCAGATGGCGCTGCTTAAAAAGTTTTATAATTAGTGGGGGCGCCACAAATGTGCCGGTTTTTCCGCCATCTTGGATTCAGAAAAGTGCCGGAAAAAATTGGGAATTTATGAGACATTTGGTTCATATGGAATAGTTTCATACATTTGTCGTCGAAATTTTCATTCTTGGAGACATACGATACATGTCGGACTCCTGTGGAGGGATTGCGAAGCAGGACACATCACGAGTCACGAGTCGTGATTCACGACATATTTGTGTGTGAAGAAAATGATAGATACGCGCTCTCATTCACACATTTCACCCACCGCTGCCATATGCCCGAATGCTGCACAGTGTTGCCCGCTAGTGAGTTTGGCGAGCGCTGAGTTGCCCATCACTGGTGTATAGTATACACATTGCAACCTGCGTCATGAAACCTACGAGCTGATGCCGTGCATGGCAACATGTTGCAGCATGTGTATGCTGCTTTAACGGTGTACAGGTTTATTTGTGGTAGACTCTGCTTCTCTTCAAAGTCTGCGGACTGTTAACGCGTTTGTGGGCTGTTTCTGGTTATCTACCAGAGTTGCTTAATCGACTGTGAACATTCTTGCATCAAAAATGTTTTCAGTCGAATTTTACAGGACAATGTTGTGCTACGCGATAGGTGATTGAAAATATACGCAACATGTGTATTTTTGAACTAAAATTTGTTTATTAACAAAATATAAAATACACTTTCTTGTTAGATTTGCATTGTTAGCGTATTAAATTACAAATTTAAATCATTATTTACTTTAGAGTAGCATTATTAATTAATAATAGAAAGGATAATGAGCAGATATTTCTGAGGAACAATGTGTTTACAATTTTATTTACGAAAAATGTATAACATCAATGCCGCTATATTATTTACTAGGTTGTTACAATTATATTCAATGGGGGTCAAGATAACCACACTGACTCCTTAAAAGCGTGGAAGTATAGAATCGATTAATCTAATCATTGCGTGCAAATACATTCGATCAAAATCGAGTAAAACATGAGACCCGGAAAATGAATCGAGAAAACGTATTTCATGAATCTAGAATCGATCAAATCAATCTCTAACAAGGTAAGTTAATTGGTGAGAATGTGTGTATTTCACTAGAAACCCTCGTGTATTTCTGTGCCAATAACTGAACTTGTAATCGACGATAAATCTTGTTGATTTAGCACACTATTACTTAACACGAAGGTTAAACCAATTTCTTCATACGTCCACACGGTCCCAGGTAATGAATGCGATACATGCGATGTGGATAACCATGCGAACGTTACAACACGTCAAAACTAATAAAGCTGTTGCACAATCCGGCGATCACGTTAGTCATTGTGGGAACGGTGATTATCATCTGTTCTTCGTCACCTAAGAAACATTTTTCTTCACATCATCATTGTACGTCATGCTTATTGTTTCTTAAATACCTGCTCACGTCCCTCGAAGGAACTTTGCGCGATGAAGCAAGTCTGACATGTATGTAATATATGTTTACATTACTGAAAACGTAGTATTTTACTGTTCGTGGTTAAGGCAGTTACAGAACTTTGAAAATTTGTTACAACACGTGATATGTATCTGTTTATCATTGAGATTACATCTACAAAAACATTTTCAAATTTTAGGTTTAAAATGTCTATTATACATACATAAGAACTACGTCATGCCTGACTTTTTCAATAATTTGTTTCAATATTTATAAGTTGTCCTAATCGTACAATTTTTTCACTTCTATTTATAGAGTAGCTACAAGCATGATACTTGATATGTAATATTCAGAAGTTGATATATTACAGATATTGGCAATACGAAATTGGTAGACCAACGCGATACAATTGCGAAATACAATCAAGAAATTTATCTCAAGGCGATAAAAGAAAGGACACTGTCGCTATAATTTTCAATCTCTTTCTGTATTGTCATTTTTAAAAAACGATTACCTTCAGATAACAAACAAAAGGTAATTATCATATTTACACTCGTATAGTATAGGTACTTACAACGAATTATCAATTATTTATTTCTTTTCAAAACTGCATAAGCAGTATGCTGAAGGAGTCATGGAAACCAACCAGGGGAACCAATGAGTCCCACTTTTTTCTGTACACTGCTTGCACCTTTGCTGCGTCATTTTACATTCTTTAACCCTTTCGTTACGGTGGAATTGGCCGTGAGTTTTTTACCGATATACGGGACATTTGTTGAGACTACACTTTACCGGAAACAGTGTAACATCTGCTTAATTAAAGCTTGTCGTTAATTAAATTATTTATATCTAAATATATTCATAACTAATGCGAATAATAGAACATTACGATTAAAGTACGAATAATAACGAAGTATATTAAAAATGGTGTACCGAATTACATTCAATATTCTTTGACAAAAATACAAGTTGTAAAACCTGTTTCATGCTAACTTTTTCCCGTGCGTTGATTCCCTATTCCCTGAAATGTCAAGGACTATTCCGTCGGCTTCCTAGCCGAGAGAAGCTGTCGACAACAGGAGGTGCGAACAACTGCTCTGCCATACGTTAACTGCTCTATCGTTCGGTTTGATCTTGTGCAGTCCGCCTTAACTGCGCACGCACACCTGTTGCGGCCACTAAAAAGAACAGCGAATGAGGAAGAAAGCGACACTAAGAGTCGAGGCATCCGAAAGCTGCATTTATATTGGCTCATCGTTACAGGCATTTAAACATTTGTCACTGCTTCGACGCTCAGTACCACTCTTTGTTTTTCGCACACTGTCCTTTTTTGTACCTTCTTCGGTCCCGAGTTCCACGTAGTTAAGACGACTTCACTGTGTATCGAGCGGCAATATATCAAGAGTCCGCTGTTGGATGACCAACCTAAGTAGTTATTAACTTTGAATCACTCTATGAATAACTGCAGCCTCGCTGCTCTGTTCCAAACAAAATAGTCACTCTTATTTTTCTGAAATTCCGAACTCCTAGATACTCATCCTGTATTAAGGCCCACTCATGCAATTTCACAAATCGCTTAATTCTTGTTTAGTCACTCTGACGCTTAGTGCTCCGTTGCGAATAAAACCTTGATGTTAAAGTTTTATTTTGAAAGTGTTGTACACATTCCATGACCCGGAATCCAACACTACTGCACATGCTACGATACTTGTGATAGTTTATATTACAACTTTTAAACTGTAAAAAATTTGTAAAATACCGTTAAATAACCTCATTAATACACGAAACAAATAGAAAACTCGTTTCGTTCTATGTAATATCGAGGTATATATAAATAACTTTTAAATTCCTTATTCTCCTAACCTTAAAAATACGAGACACTAACACTCGAAACGGCAACACCGCGGAAATAGTAAAAAAACGGGGTCCGGTTTCATAAATAATGGGACATTCGAAACGAACAGGAGAAACGTCTCTCCTCGTAAAACGATTCAATTCAAAAAGTTCCCCGCCCGCGTGAACGTTATAAATACGTGGGCCCGTTATTGAGCAACGAAGCAAAATACCATCGCGAAAACAATTTCCCCGTAAGTAGCCGCACCTGTGACACATAAAACTGTTCGGAATCGCGCGTGGGTAACGCATAAAAGATGTTTCAAAAAGATAGATACACACACACACACACACACATACATGCATGCGGTGGAAGTCGCCGCGCGCGTCACAGCCACGGAAGCCAAAGGTTTAAAGGGGTTCCCGGATGAATGCGCTGGTTGCGTTCCACGCGGAGCCTGTACTACGTGACTCACTCGACAAACTATCGATGTGTCGTTCCTGGCGTTCGCCGCGTGTGTCGCGCGTCGTCGTTTTCTTCGTCCCGCCACGCCGCTCCGTCGAAAAACGGTTCGCGCGAGAGGCGATGAAGAAGGTGAAGGGACACGACGAATGATAGAGACCGAAGAAGACGGGGAACGAACCGGCGTGACAAACCTTTCAGCGTCTATTTTTGTTAGTTCCCGCTGATCGCCTGGTGTATCTCAGCGTCCGTCCTTCTCGCCGACTGTTTTATCCCCCTCCGGTTGGATGTTACGCGCTCGGGTATATACGATCCAGTGAATTCTTTTTACAACACGGTTAAATCAGCGTGAGATGAAAGGCAAGGCGGACCGTGTAGGATCGGTTGGTATTAATGCGGACAGCGCATTAGACACGTCTCCGTGAGATATCTAAGACAGAGGGAAAGATCGAGGGAGAGAGAAAAAGTGGGAGATAGCGATAGGGAGAGACGGCTGATAGAAAGAGAGAGAGGACGGTACCAGGGGAAGAGAGAGAGAGAGAGACGGAGATTGTCTCTTTGATCCGCTTAGGCTGGCAGCGCCATCAAAGTAATCCGACAGTAGATTACTTTCAATACATACGTATGCTCGCTTGTCCAGCAGCCAACTCGCGTTAAAATCTTACCGTGTGGGTGTACCTGTTTGTAGTCGCCTTGTGTCTACTTGTATGCAGGACTAACCGGCATATCTACTGTCGATTTATGCGGTCAACATCGCGATATCTCGTTCAAAGCGAGTCCTCGGTCATCCCACTTGGTTCCCGGCGTCGCACGAAAATAGCGACTAGCGGTGCAGAAAACTTCGAATGCACACGATCTTCAGTCCGATTACAACCATGTTATCCTCGCCGAAATTCCCCTAACGTGAACTAAATTACCGGGTAATTCATATACCGAGCCGGGGTGCAAGTACATAGGTAATTCTGTTTACTACTGTACCACAGAAATGTGTACATGTTCCAGTAGAACTTCGATTAATGAAACCTAATCCATTATAGGAACGCTTTGTTAACCGAACTCGTTCCATTATCCGGAAATTCTGTTATCCAAACACTTTTGCCTACCTATTAGTTCCGATAATCGAGATTCTACTGTACTATCTTTGTTTATCTATGTTTGGTTTCTCACTTCATGGTATAAATTCAAATTATAATAAGCTACATTACGTCTTTTCTTGATTTTTACATTGGAACAATTAGCCTTTCTCAATCTTCTAATGTAGAAACAGGTTTTACATAATTTTATAGATTATTGATTACTTCTCCGAAGTTATTATTGCGTTTATGCTTCTTTATTGAAGTGATATTCATTGTAAATTGTAATATGATTCGTAAGTTTATCAGGGATCGATTAAGGTTGATGTAACATTTAGGATATAATAAAAAATAATAGAAAATAATTGCTTTGATGTAATTTTGGGTGCACAGTCAGGACGCATAGTGGGAGAATACAGCTGCACTCTCGCATGAAATATTAAAATCTGCGCAAATTGATCGTTAGTGCACCTGGACTTGGCATGAACAGGGCATATTCAGCACTTTCATTTGTCTTTACGTTCGCACCAAAGTTACATTTGGGAAAGTACCATTCGGAATCGTGCGGTCTTACGTCCATGGTCTTTTTGTACTTTCTTTCGCGCATACATTTAGCACTAATGGTGAAACTCGGAAAATATAGAACAGCGTGCGTGAACGAAAAATAACGTGCATTCCGTGATTTCAATTTACAAAGAGTTGCTACCA
Organism: Dufourea novaeangliae; assembly: GCF_001272555.1. NCBI lineage: Eukaryota > Metazoa > Arthropoda > Insecta > Hymenoptera > Halictidae > Dufourea > Dufourea novaeangliae. The sequence continues at coordinate 1,054,346 of NW_015374070.1, read as the reverse complement.
TATCGATACATTAAATTTGCATAAAAAAAATTTTTAAGTAAATGCACTACTTAAACACTATGTAGTACTCTTATAAACGATTTTCCATACGTACTACCTATATGTATATTATTTTCTACCTTATTTGTATTTTAATAGTGTACCTTTCATTTTTTGTTCTCAGTAGTGTTATTAATAAATTATGAAAGGAAAAGGATGTAACACAAGTAAGAGTTTCTACGTCAACAAACGAATTATAAATATAAATAAAAATATACGAATATAAATAAAAATAAAATAATCGTATTCATTCATAAAGTTAAATGATTTAGTACAAATCATTGAAAATATTATGTTAAATAAGGAAATAATTTGAATCGAAACTGTTGGTCAACAATGAACGTATACATTAGAAATGAAAAATTTATACGTACATGTAGGTACATAGATATAGTTCACGTCTTAAAACAATATGTAATTTTTTTTACATTCAACGATTATCCAATCGACGTAAATTCGTTTCAATACTGTATACGGGTAATCTTTTTCATTGCAGCACTTTTCTTTTAATTACAGAGAAGTGCGCGCGAACGTCATAATTCCCAAAGAGGCGGCAGTCAACGATTCATTATTACGTTTCACCGTTAATCACTCGCAGTCAATGGTTCTTGTGGTTATCGTAACAAGCCGCGGATTAATTATAGTGTCGAGGTGAAAGACAGAAAATCCGAAGGCGACAGCGGTTCCGGCGCGGGGACTTTCACGTTCCCAGCTGGAACTGGCAACCCGTCAATTAGCGCCACTGTCACTGCCTTTAGGGTACAGCCGGGGTTCCCTCCTTCTCGTTATTATTGCGAAGAATTACAGTGCATATACCTGTCGAGTCGTAAGTCGTCTCGTTTTCTGTTAAACCTAGTTGCCCGTTATCGGCTCGATTAACGATCAATTAGGTTCATCGAGCCCCAGCTAAAAGCGATTCCACGAGTCAGACCTGCGAATTATTTTACGCGTGTCTCTTTGATGCTTGGCTAGATACATAAATATTAGAAGCCTTGTGATTGTACACGATCGTATCTTGTGTACCTGTCAAATATTGATTGCGATACGTACGGTGAAATACTCTTCAGGTGATTTCATCGCGTATCTATAGTTTCGAAAAAAAAATATTTTTCTAAGATCGTTATCACGGATGTGAGTATCACTTGTATTACTATATCTACTAACGAGTAATCAGCTATTTTCTAAACAAGATAGCAGTCTTTGTTTCCAAGAAACCAGAAACACACGCTTTCTGTATAGTATTCAACATTGTTCTGTAACATCGTACAAAATTTTTATAAAGGAAAGAGGCGGGTTAGAGTATTCGATTTAAATTACAGTCACTTGTAAGGAATGTAAATAATTATTACAAGTTCTTACACGTGCTAATAGCCTGTTTAAATACTTCTTATGTGAATTATTCTTACTCATGTTGCTATCACTTTTTGTTTTGTTGTTGAATGAAATCAGTGTAAAATATAACGAACAGTGAACAATAGTGTAAATGTTTTTGACATTTTTTTTTGCATGTATATAATAGTCCTAAATACACTCATAAATGATTACTCTATTAGGTTTAATAATAGATCACTAAATTGTTTTAACAAATATTCGTTTCCGTTCTGCAATATTTTTTGCGTTATTTTCTAAAGCAATAAATCAGATTGGAGGTAGAAACTACTGTTCCCTGAAAATACAAAAAGAAAAAAAATAGAATAGGAGAATTGATTGTATACAATATTTGAAGAAAATATTAACATTGTGACGGCAATACCTCCTGCATTCGCCACTAGAGGTCTGCTGAGTTAACACCTTTCCCGCAACTATCCGAATCCTTCCTCGTTCGTATACAGGGTGTCCCAAAATAAGTGTAAGTCCTTGAAAAGGGTGATTCCTGGGGTGATTTGAAACAACTCTTTCTTTAGCGAAAAAGTTCTCCGAGGCTTTGTTAACGAAATATTAACGAAAAACCCCGACCAATCAGAGCGCGAGTCTACCGGCCGAGCTCTTGCGGTAACGTTGGCTACGCGCTACCGCAGGGGCTCAGCCGGTAGACTCACGCTCTGATTGGTCGGGGTTTTTCGTTAATATCTCGTTAACAACGCCTCGGAGAACTTTTTGGCTAAAGAAAAAGTTGTTTCAAATTACCACTGGAATCACCCCCTATAAGGATTTACACCTATTTTGGGATACCTTGTATATGTATGTATACGTCCATAACCGACCATCCAATATCCCCAGAACGAAACGCTCCATTTTCTCATTTCCTTTTCCCACCTTCAGCCTCAACAGCCGCCAAAACATCAATGTTTATGTAATACCTACAGAAATATTAAATAATTGAGAACTGTATGTAATTACCGACATGAAGTATTAAAAGATTTTGAATTTTCTGAATAAAAAAGAAATGATAGAACCCTTCCCTCAGTGATTCCTCTACCAATGTGGTATTCTAAAAATAAACAGATATTAAATTTTATACATCAACACTTCCCTTAAATATGGATAACTCTTCCATGTCAGAGATAATGTCTTCTGTATCTCCAGCAACAAGAATCGACGACACACTCGCGCACCTTTTAATTTTAATTGAATCTATCAGTGCGGTTCCCCTTCACGTGATCGTAAATACACACCGGAGACGTGTCTCTATTCCCGTGATTTATGTAATACGTGGGCCCGTGTCAAGCGTCTTAAATATATCGCCTACCGAACGTACGTGTATCTCACCCTCATCGCGGAGCTATCAAGAACTGTCTAAGATATTTTACGGATCGGCTGCGCGGACGTCGATCCGTGTGCGTGCGTGTATGTACACCTTTCTAATATCCTAGAAATACTCATAACATAGTAACGTATACCTGTCAGGCCTGTAACTCTCGCTTCCACTAAGCTCACTTGCCTGTTGCTCGTTCGATTAACGGTCGATTAAGCCTGTCGGGCAGTTGTTAAGGAGATACGAGAAAGAGCCGAAGATATGAAATGCGAGATACTTTATAATTTGCGATAACGTTATGAATGGTAACGAGCTTTGCCCGCCTTCTACGGGTGCGTGAGCGCGAGCGCACGTCCGTGCGCCGGTATATGTACACACATTCCCCTTCGGCCCGTCTCGCTTTAATCGAATGGAAACTAATGAAGTTGAGTGTTATAACGCTATAAATTTTTTTCGCACAATTCGCCTGTTTATCGCGAGAACCGAGAGAAACCACGATCTGCTGGGAAATCGAAGCGGCCTTTAAATTTTATTATTATAACTTTATGAATTTCGATAGCCCTTCTGTCCCGTCTGGGATTTTTATGGCAACGCGCAAGTATTGGGCATCGATGATGACGTAAACGGTGACATCAACCTTGTTATATCACCATAATACGTTTCGCTTTATGGAACGGACGATATTTACATAAACATTCGCTCAGCCGTCTTCGATCAATTAAACGGGAAGAAGATTCACGTGAAAGCTTACGGGACATTCCATTTTGTACTTTATTGTACTCATTTCTGGTGTAGATTTTAAGAAATGGCCATGAATGAAAGTTAGAGTTGCTCGTTAATGTATAATCAGTAGATAGTTGAGTATGAATGTTTATGCAAATTTAGTATCAAGTATATTATTATTACTGTATCAGTAGATAGTAGACTGTGAATATTTATGCAAATTTAGAATTTTAGGCGCTGATATGTAAGACACAAAATTGAACAGGATTTTGTTTCCTGTACTTTATATGTTAATAATAATACGTAAATACTATTCAATTTTATTAGAATTTTTCGTTTGGCTACGTTTTGCGAGCAAGGGGACGTTAGAAACGCATAAACATCCGCAGTCTAGTAATTAGTACATACATGCAAATTCACATTTTCGGAGAATGCTTTACAAAATGAAAGTTGAACACGAATGCAACTCTTTTATTAAATATTTTTCGTTTGCTTAGAAATAAAATAAAAATTTCACAAATTTTCATTGCATTCCTATTTTGTTGTGACTTGCATTCTGGTAACGAGATTAATAATAAATATGATCATTCGTACAAGTGTTTTTGTATTTATGTCTAGTCTGCCGATGATATACACCATCGATATCAGTTTTGTGAAATCGCTATGTAAATTATGGCAAGTCTGCATATTCTCATCATTCAAACACAGGTAACTGACCTATCTTTTATAATATAAATTATTATATTTATAACACGTAGATTAAAAGTGCAGTGTTTCCGTAATCACGAATGAAAATGTTAATTAATATCGGAAAGAAATATGTTATGCGACATAATTTCAATAAAAATCAGTAGGTAATAACAAATTTTTCTATTGACAGGGTGTATAGAGTTTATTTTTTTTATGCAAAAGAAACTAAACAAAAGTTATACCACACAATACTTAATAGTGACGATGAAACACGGTTTTATTTCAGCAAAACTTTTGAACTTCTTCAAGTAAAGAAAATCTGTTTAGAACGCTCCATTAAACATTTCAAGAAACAGTACCACTATATTCTACTAACATTTGTCTATCTTTTTTCTATCGGTACATTTAATCGAATACGCTGATATAGTACTTACGTTGCCAGTTGCATTCCTGGCGATTTACAGATATTGAAACTTATTTAGCGGAAAGATTCCAACTCCACCATTTCAGCGAACTCTTAAACAGACGAACATTTACCGTTACTTGGCAACGATTACGAAATATAAATACATCTGAGTCTATAGAATAGCGCAATAGTTGAAATTAGAAGGTTGTAGTAACAGATAGAACAGTCTTTGAAGTATGGAAATGCAAAAGGTATGCTAATTGAAGTAAAGGATGATGAAGTTCTCATTTCTCTAAACAATCTTCTACATATTAATGGTATATAGGCAGAACTACAGTTGCCCCTTGTATTTGGTTAGTATAGTATTGTTTGTCCTTACTTTCAGTAGATAAAAATAGTATTTACCCACACAGTATACTATACATACTGCAGTCCCACTACCTAGTGTTGGAGAAAAACCGTTTGCAGATTCGTATTCAGGGCACAAAAATTTATAAGTGGTTATTAAACGTTAGAAGTCCGAAAAAAGCAATTAATAACCATTGTATGGTCTATAAAGACGTTTATGTGGTAACAAGTTATTAATTGAAATGGAAAATTTTTATAACGAAGTGTTTCGAAATTAAATTATTTTAGGTTTTTCAGTTGTAAGATAATTTTATTGTACGAAAATTTCATTGTTGATCACCTGATTTATGTATAATCGTATAATCGACTCCCATATGACGCTGTCAGTGAATTTAAACAAGTGAAAATTAATCGTGGTTACTATTCACTACTATTTATTATTACTAATATTTTTAATGAACGTTAGGTTCAAATAGCTATAAAATTGAAATAGGTCGCTTTTCTTTATTTTTGAAATGCAAATACCTCTTTCGTACTGAGTTTTATCGTTATCTTCTATCAACTTTCTCGAATAGTTATTTTTCAAGCATGTTATAATGAATTAAATGCTGATTTCACAAGCAGACTGCTACCTAATTCGTATTTTCTACATTCAACTATTTTATTTCCATTTCTATCCTTCTCTATTTGCATTTTCTACATTCAACTATTTTATTTGCACTATATGAATGTTTATTGGCAACTTTTTATTGAATCTTGCATCGACATAAATGACAAATCTTCCAGATGTGACCAAATGAACAGGGTACACCGTTTTACGCGGCAAACAGGATGAATCGAAGGAATGTTAATAAATCATTACAACGTTCCTAATACGCGAACGTTCAACCGTTATAATAATATGTACATATATATTTTGAGGTGTAATAACTATTGTAGAATATTCTTTCTCGTACTATCCAATTGTTGTTATTTATTCATTGCGAGGGACGTGCATAAATATTGACATAAAATTAGTATAAAGAATGCGGGTAGCACATTCATTCTAACGGTATCCAGCTGACCATCCACGAGCTTCGTGGCAAGGAGTTAATTACGACACGTCGCGATGCACGGGCTTGAAATACACACTGATGAGGACGACGTAGCAACCGTCTGAGCTCCGCTCTCGGCTAAGCACGTCCAAATAACGTCTAATTAACTCGTCAAGATGTGTTCCATTACCCAACACCTTGGTGAGGATGGTTTTAGTAGCTGGGCCAGGACCACGATATCTATTCCGCGCGCTGAAAGTCGCTAATGACTATATACCATGAACTTCATACATTTCAAGTAATTATGCGCTGAAAATATATCCGTCCGCGCGTGTTACATTGAAGTTAACCCTCCACTGGCAGGCATATTTTCGGAACCATCGTGTGCGTCGGTTCTGTCCAACTGAATTTCTAGAAAATCCGCAAATACTTGCACAGGTACACTTCCGTCTATAATTATTAGGACATTTGTCGAATATGCAGTAAATGTTACAAGACCTTAGGAAATAGTTAAAAATCTGGAAGAAAGATCTAGAGGATATTACGCTATTGTGTACTATGAAATAATAAACATGGCCTATAGTATATCATTTTTAGGAAACATCAGATTTTCTCTATACAGTGCAGGTGTCCTAATACTTATGAGCAGTAGTGTACTTTCTGATTCTTGTATGTTAGTAATTTAGACGTTAAACAAGGAACACGTAAACACCATGTCAGTTACGAATAGATATGTACAGTAAAAGCTTGATTATTTAAACTAATAGGGAGATAAATCTCGTCTGATAAACTGTTTTCCATGTGTTTGATTTAGGGTATCCACAATTTCGTATATAAATAATAATAGATGAAACAATATCAACTTTGTCCAATCGTTCCGTATTTGGTAGATACCCATAACCGACATTAAACTGTAATATTACGGTGCAAAATACATATATGTATACTTGCATTTTAATTTATTGTTTGTTATAGCAGCACGTACATTGTTTCGTAATACCGGATTTCTCTTAAAAAAAAACTTCTTTGCATTTCTGTGGCTGGACTAACAAGGAGTGTATTTTAGGTGTCCGCCTCCGATTGCTTTGGTTTTCGGATATGTTTTAGAGGACCGAAAAATAAGAGATACGTATTTTTTTATAGCGACCCGTTTTCATATTTAGGGGGTGAAACCACCCCTCAAAGTTTCGACCCGGAAGTACTATCTCGAAAACCAGAGGAGATACATGAAAACTTTCAATTGGTGGCTTTCATGGGTTTTTATGTACAATAAACTGGTGTTAACAAATTGTCAAAAGTACAATTTGTTTATAACAAAAAAATATCATTTTGAGAACCTTTTTGAAGGAAACTACGTGTATATCTCACAAGGGATGGCATGGAAGTGTCCCCCTCCGATTTTGATGAAACTTCGTATGTCTGTTAAGCAGTCAAAAATAAAGGACACGTATTTTTTTTTATCGGCTGAGACGCGACTTCAAGGGGTGAAACCACCACTCGAAATTTCTATCCGAAATTTTGTTGTTATAAACAAATTATATTTTGGACAATTTGTTAGCACCATATTATTCTACATAAAAAACCGCAGACCTCGTCCATTAGAAGTTTTCATGTATCTCCTCTGGTTTTCGAGATAGTACTTCCGGGTCGAAACTTTGAGGGGTGGTTTCACCCCCTAAATATGAAAACGGGCCGCTATAAAAAAATACGTATCTCTTATTTTTCGGTCCTCTAAAACATATCCGAAAACCAAAGCAATCGGAGGCGGACACCTAAAATACACTCCTTGTAAGTGCCAAAGAAATTGTATTTTTATAATTCTTACACTCTATTTTTCAAAGGCGCCTTGAACTGATTTCTGTGGTACAAGTAATACATCTTCTTCGTTTCGAAGGTGGTTCTGTATCAGCTTCTTCTCGATCTTCTTCTATGGTCGAGGATGCACAGAATCTTCTCAGTTTTGCTTGAAGTTCTGGAGGCATATTTACTCTTTTTAAGTTTCTTCTCGAAAGTTCATCCAATACATATTCATAGGACAGTTGTGCCAGTAATAATCATCTTCGTATTGGCTTTAAATTATTTCCAATGCATCTAAACGACTCAGGAGTTTATGCTGAAATAGCCTGGTACCTAAGCAGTAAAAGAATGGAAACGGTTGCGACCCAAGTTACGTAGAATTGCTGTAAAATTCACCTCGGCTATGCTGTCACTAACACACTATTATTGTTCACAAGTAGAAGCAACCATAGGAAGGTACTGTCATAATGGGGCTGCCACACGTAATTATTAGCTGTCTTTACGTCGCTGTGTCTGTGAGGCCAGTTGCGCCCGACGGAGGGTTAATGTACATTGACCTAACAGCCAACATTGTTGAGTAAGAACGATGTTCGTAGGTCTAATAACCATTCTAATTTGAAGCAGATGCGAGCTTAAACGTCAGATCGTGTCATTTCGGATGCTATCATCCCTCGTCGGAAGTGGAAGAAACCAGACGTGACGCGACGCGAAGAAACGAAACGAAACGAGACGGGCCGGGACGGGACGGGATAGAATGGGAAGGGATGGAATGGGATGGAATGGGATGGAATGGGATGGAATGGGATGGAATGGGATGGGATGGGATAGAACGGGACGGGACAGGACAGAACGGAACGGGATGCGACCGGACGGGAGGACGAGACGCGTAGTGGAAGAGGAGAGGAGGAGACTATAGGATAGGTGGAAGTTCGATTCAGGGCGAAAGGGAAGGATTAATGGTGCAGGCGGGACACACCGCGGCCATAAATCGCCACACGGCCAGGAATTACCGGCTCGCAACTTGCGAAATATGACGGTCTCATAAATCCGAGTCCACTAGCCCGCGCGCCTCCATCGACTACGTCGACTAGTCCCGCTTCCAGTCTCGCCTGGCGTGCCGCGGTCTCGCTCGTGCCTCTAACCAGCCGCCTAACCTCGTCCTCTTTCATCTGCCGTGGCCGCCGCCGGGGAGAATACACCGTGCACACTCGGTGTGTATACGTTTCAGCTCGGCGTGCAACGGCCATTTATAACTTGCGCGCCTGGAAAAGCGAGGTCCATAACCTAATACGTTCGTTCCTCTCGGCGATGGGAGGGCGAGAAAGGAGTTAAACAAAGAACGGGACCCGACGATTTAGAGGACGGGGATAGATGGATGGAGACACCGGTGTGTCGTAACGATGTGCCACCTCGAGCAATCAATTCACTTACCGCTTACCGCCGAGCGCTTAGATTCATGTGTCTTTGCCGCGATTTCGGCCTAGCGTTTCACTATTTCACCGCTCCAACCCCGGTTCTTTGGCTCACGACGCGATATGAACGATCCATCTGGTTTAGTAATTGCTCGCTATTCCGATGGATTCCTTGGAACTTTCGGCGGCACTGTTCATAAGTGATCGGTACACTTGGCTGTTTCGAGGAATATGTTAATTGTTACGTGGATAAAGGTTCTTCGAGGGGAATTTTATTTAATTGAGCTTTTGAAAGTGTTAATGGCGTGAGGCATTTTTTGATGAATTTTAGTTAATATCGTAGGAAGACAGACCCTATTTCATTCCATTCTCTGCATAAGTTGTGTATATTGTTAGATATCTAGCTTCGTTAATAACTAGACTGCGGAATCGATGCAGAGCTAATCATTATAATTTCGCAGCCTCTCTGGGGCGTATTGGTATCAGGAATGAAACAAAATGCGACTGTGAATATGATACACAAGATCTCAATTACGTTATCTGGCAATGTTCAACGTATGACTCCCAAAGAGAAATTTTAATAAAAACATTAAGGAAATGTAAACACTATCTACCTCTCGATATCAAAACTCTTCTTGCTACTTTCGATATTCAGGCTCTAAAATTAATATGTGACCCCTCCAAAAGATACGAGCTCAAAATTTAACTAATTGTGATGTTCGTAAAATAAATGTACCACTTATGTAGTTTAAGAAAAATGTAGCTAAAAAATGTATCTGGTAAAGTCATGTACAGCTGTATAAATCTCATAGAGGTTTGGGTAACCTTGAAGAAACCTTCTGATTGTTTAGAGTGAATTTGTAATTTCAATTTTCGCTGGTAATTTTTTGAATTAAAATGTATGTACAAGAAGAAGAATTTTGGCCCAACCTGTGTATGTAATAAATAAAATTTGATGTTGAGTGAAAGATGACTCCGATTTTTTACTCGGTTGTCACACTTTTCAACGATGGTTGCAAATGTATTCAACTTCGTTCCTTATTTTAATAAAAATCATACTATATAATACCAACAATAACGGCAGGTAGAACGTTACCAATCGAGACAATGACAAACGAAATATTCATATTTGCAAAGCGGTTGAAGAGGGAAGGACTGCAGCGTTGCTGGAATTAATTTCTTGATTACGTGATATACAGCTACATGAAACATGCTATGCATATGAAAGAGCAGCTTAAACGGAGTACAATAGTTGAGGCACTTTCCAACCGTGATAACGCTTTCGCTTGAATTATTCTGTAATTTTCATGAAATTGTCTCTGAACATGACTTATAGAGTTATTAAGATTTAGAGAGATTAGACGGGCGACTTCGTTGAATATACCGTTATTACAACGAAAGAGATGTGTACAATATTACTACCGTATACTGAGAACACATGTATATAAATAAAGAATTTATAATATAATTTAGATAAGAAAACATTCCTATGTATATATTCCTATTAAGCTGGTAAGCAAATTTCCATTATTGCATGACACCATATTAGCACCAATAAAAAGTTACTTTTTAGAATTTTGTACCGAATACAGTAAATATAGCGGAAGCTCATAAAATTCGACAAGATAAGCCTTTCTACTCTCTAACATATTCAGCCTTTCACTTTAACAACTCGTTAATCGAAGAAAAAAATTTTAATTCCATAAGATAAAGAAATATTAGATTTTTTTACATCGCATCATTGTACAATGCATCATCGTATTTCTAGATTTAAACAACATCAATGTTATTTAAATCTAGAAATACGATGATGCATTGTACAATGAATTTATGTAACATAAATTCATGAAAATTCACAATTGGAGACAGTGATTTATAAGTAATGAAAATGAGGTATTTCTTGTACTAGATGTCTTATTATGTAAATTCATGATAATACACAAATATATACCATCAAGTTTTATTAAAGCCCTTATTTTACTGCATTTTCCATATTAAAATTTGCAATAAATGCACAAACATCCGCAGACACTCTCGTGACATTTATCGACCTGCTATGAACAAAATTTTTGAGCTTCTGCGAGTTAAAAAAATGAATTTTAAAGAAAAAATATCACACATATTTTTTTAATGTTTTTCAGACTTGAACCAGAGGTTAAATTTGTAAAACAAAAATATTTTCAATATTTTTCTATTGTAAACATAATTTTACCTATAATACCAATATATCGTTAAAAAGAACGATCTATACGACTAAACTAAAAAAAGTAAGTTCTTATCTTAAACAGTTGCGGAGATAAAAATTCTTTTGTGAAAGTAGCATTTGCAAAAATCGGTGAATATTGTCAACTTTGAGGATATGTATCTTCTAAACAATTTCGAAACCAGCGAAACGATGACTCAATACCCTCCTATTTTCATATGGACTATAAGAAAATCCCAGACATCGTGTACAAATGTGACCGACTTGGCATGGTATGACCCCGTGCATGTACATAATATTCGAAAATCGAGTATAGTTCGACATTCAAGTGTTCTAAAATAAAACATTACGTGTGATGCTACTCGACTTTCGAACGCGAAGCGTTAAAAAATGCATCCTATTATAAATCGTGACCCATAAAATTTCCGTGTCATTAACAAAAGGGCTTCACAGATATTACTCTGGCGATCATCCGCGTTGCACACGTGCCGCTTTTATAAGTTAACAAAACACCGTCGGACAAATGCTTGTTTGTACTTTCGTAAAAATATAGTGTAATCGCCCCGTTATTTATGCCGCTGTTAATATTCGAAGGCCGATTCCCCGTCGCGGGGAAAAAAGAATTTACGACGGTATCATATAAAATTTATTCCCGACCGTAGAGAATAATAGCAGGAATATTTCAATTTCCGAATTCTACGTTACAGTGGATTTACGTGAACGCGACACGTTTTTTCCCTCCTACGCCCCCGCTATGGTAGGTATATAAATAAATAATAGCGGCACGCAGTTTACCACTTTTCATTCCCCGGGCCGCAAAACACAACGAATGGTATACAGTTATTAAAATAGTGTTGGTTACGGTGCCAGTAATTACGATGGCTGCTATAATTGAGAGTTGTACGGGCCGGAGCTCGATATCGAGTCGCCGAAATAAAATATCCCCAGCGCAGATATCCCTGTGGCCCTGGTTTTCGTGAAAAACGAGCTTATCGTTTACCGACGAGCTATTAAGTAATAATAATTTGGGTTAGCGAGCACTCGTTTATTGATTTTACGCCGTCTGTCAGATCGGCTGTAATAAACGAGCGTTACCTGTGTTGGTCGTTTGGTAGATATTTGCGAATAATGTTCGTGTTGCAGCATCAGAATTGCTTCGATTCAGTGCATTCCATTGGGTTGGCCAAAAAAGTAACGTCGGATGTCTGCAGTTGATGATTCTTTGTCTATTTCAATGAAAAGCACAGCCCTTAATTAATAAAATATGTAGGTACGTATTCCGAAAGCTGACGCTTCAATGCGCCGTTTAAAAAATATTATTACGGTTGGATTGAGAGGGTTATTCTGTCTAAAGATTAAAAAAAAAGGAACTTTTCGAAGTCTTTTTTCTTACGGAACTACATAGCGAGAGATAATTGAATGGATGTTTCTCAATTCAGCAATGTTTTGAATAGGAAAGAGTTGCTTATATTGTACTATTTAAAATATTTTACGTTATATTTTCAATTTGGTATTAATTTATACGCAAATTAATATTGAACATTACAGCTTGATGTTTAGGACACCTATTATTAGATGTTTTACCTTTGGTCAAGAACAAATTACTTTGTTGCAAAATTTTTCATGAAATACCGTAAAACTAAAGAAAAATCATATTACGCGAGATTTAATAGTCCCGATAAAATTCGGTTTTATTTCAGCAAAATTTTGGAATTAGAATAATCCGTTTATCTGTCTATCTGTAATTTAAATGAACTTAGTAAATCATAAGAATTGGACAAATAATATTTCGATGTCTTACGATTTTTGAGAAAACACTTCATTTAACATTTAGCAAGATATCTTTAAGAACCCAGTATGATAACATCACTCGCTTAAAAATACGACTATGATGGGCCCCTTCTGCTATTTAATAATCGTTTAAAATAGAGTGACCTCGTGTTCTGATCGATAAACGATCATTTCGAAATTACAGATACCTATAAGTATTATCAGATATTTTAAATATATTCGACAGCGTACATATATGGAGCTGTCTTGTTTGTTCCACTTCATCGATTTCATCGACACTGACATAATATTTGCTCAATCCTTGACAACGGTAATTGAAGTTCCTCACGATTTTGTGATTGATTATCACCTCACTGATCGTAAATACAATATATCGCTCACGTAATTTAATTCAATACCATCATGATAAAGCTCGTTGAATGTGTTTACTTCAGAGGTATGTGCAATGCTGCTCGGCAATTTGAAGAAACAAAAGTTCCTGTATACGGGAAATTGTTCCATTAAAGATACTACAGTTTCATACATTTCACTCTCACACCCAATCTTCAATCATTGTGTACCGTAACATTACCCCCGACAAAAGGTATTAGATTGCTGCATAATTTCTGTCCACTAGTTCTCCAAAGGTGTCACGAAAAATATACCTTGAGAAACTGATCACACTAATATTATTAGACACTATACAAACTAATAATTGACTGTAGATTAACAGAAAATAATTTTAATAAAATTCGATTGTTATCCATTTTCTTACAGTGTCAGGACTTTTACAGCAACCTATTATTTGATCAAAGGAACGGTCATCAATCATGTATGTACATATTAAAATTATTCATCTTTGACAACTTGTAAATGCGTGCATGTAAACACTGTCAAGGAATACTTAAATAGTTTAATGGAATATTTGTATATTGCATATTTAACCTCTCAAGCGGGTAATTGTATACTGAAGACATGCCACAGGTAGTAATTATCTAATTTAGATGAATTCATTGTTTCGGTAATGCTTTAATACACTTCACTATTAATATATTGGTCTATTTAATATATGTTAATATATTACAAATGAATATTTAAGAAACCGGGAAATATCTATGGACGTCGAACTGCCACAAGCAACGATTTTATACTGACGTACACTTGTACCTATATTGAACCCACTTGAGAAGTTAATATGAAAAACCCCTGTTCCTTACTAAAAATATACCGCTTTTTTTCATATTTGGACGTAGTTGCAGAGAATTCATGGAAAAGTTGGATTAAAAGTATCAATCTTGGGAAGAAAAATTTCATAAAAACTTTTTATTTCTATTCTAAATCAAGTGTAATTAACATTCACATTAAAGCGAACAACACATCCATGAAAATAAATCGGGAAACGAAATTTTCTCAAATTACATAGTTAATACTTTGGCTGCCGGAGCTGATTTTACTTTTCTTTCTTCATGTGCCAACATATGAAACCATAGTACGGCAAAGAATTCATTTTCATTCCTTATTTCTTCTATCAAATTAATAAACGCTACAGTCAGCTGACATTAGTAAAAAGGAAACATTTCTGATGTGCCATGTAACCGTAAAAACAACCTATTTTATACTGTAATTTTCCAATTAAAATACTAGAAAATACGGTGTTACCCGCCGGGGTGTTACATGGCTGCCAACGTGTTAAAAGAAATATCATTCTCTGAAAAAATGGTTTTCGCTTAACCTTCGAGCATTATACGGGTCAAGTTGACCCAAACTCAGGCATTAATGTTTAATTATGTTCTTTACCAGCGAAACTTCGAAATTAATTTAAGCTGAATAGCTTGCATATACCTATCTATAACGACCAAGCGATACGTACGTACAGTAAAACCTGTTTTTGTGCGGTCCTTTTTTATGCGATTTTATTTTTATGCGATTTGTTTTGTGCGATTTTATTTTTGTGCGATTTTTTTTGTGCGATTTTTTTTTATGCGGTATATGAATTTCAACGGCGTTGGCATTACTGTAATGTTTTCTATCAGTGTACATATAAATATACACTTCAAGACGCTCTGTTCATTTGGTTTAAACAGTTTCCCGACAATGTACATTCAATTATTTTCGCTCGACGCGCTAGCAGCATACGCTTCGTATTCCGAGTTTTATCCACGACTCACGTGATTAAGGATTCATTTTATAGTGAGATTAAAGGTAAATAAATTAATTACTTTTGTTTCTATTTGTATATAGTTTTTATGATTTTCATTTTATTTTTAAACATATGTACTCCCTTAAAATGAATAATTGTAGCCAAAAAAAAGTGAAAAGAAAGACAATTCCATTAGAAACAAAAAATCTAATATTAAATAGACTAGCAGATGGTGAACCAATTCATCACAAGAAGATGCGCGTTAAGGATTACGACGACTAGCAGTGAATTATGTAATGTGCATTTTGAAAACTTCTCCATGTCTACAATGAAAAATTAAATGTTTTTATAATGTGTAATTTAATTATTTATTTTGTTTGGAAGCACTTTCTCATGTATTTCGTAAATAATTGACGTATTTTCTAAGTGCGACTTTTTTTATGCGGTCCCTCTCCGCCGCATAAAAAAAAATTTCTGTAGTATGTCGTACAAAGTTGTTTATTATATGTAGTATTTATGAAATTTCCGAATATTTTTTTGTGCGGTTTCTTTTATGCGGTCCCTATCTACCGCATAAAAACAGGTTTTACTGTATATTTTTTAAATTTATTTTCGGTTTTTAGAGCGAGTTTAATTCAGGAAGTAGTACGCAACAATTTATTGAAGAGTGTACAAGGGTTAATTAGATACGATACGATAATTCGCAATTATAATCTGTAATTTATGCCTCTCGCGGTTTTTCTAAACTAGACCCCGAGTTTATAACAGCATTAAGTAATTGCATCTGGCGGGGTATTAATACACGATCGTTACTATAAAATAACGATTCATGTGTCCCTTGTCCGGCGACGCCATTGCTCCCCCTGACCAACGCAACGGCTTCCCTTATGAGAGTATAATTGCACGTAGCCGCGCAAAGTGGCGTGAGCTGCCGACCAAAGACAATCAAGATTATTATTGTGCCGTACGCAACACATGTGCTCCGCTTCTGAGTAATAACGCCCCGGTAATGGTAATGATAATAGTAATGATAACGATAATAAACCGTTCCCTTGAAGTGCAGGCATGAACTGGCCCCGACGACGACGACGACGACGACGAGCCGGATTTGCGACGCACGGAATTGTTGTAATTAATCAACAGCGTGTCGAGTTCTCTTTTAGTTGATATCCATCTGTGTAAAACAGGTTCAGTATTAATCGATCATTTGTACCACCGTCAATTTATCTTTCGTTTATAAATGAAACAGAACTGGTTCGACTGACATACGGTCGCTCGCTATTTCTTCGGCTAATCGTCGGTGAAGTTCAATTTTTTCGATGTCAGCCAGCTCCATTGACCGATACAGGCAAACGTGTACGAATTTTGCAACGATACTCTGTCAGGAGTAAGCTGCATAATTTTGAATATGTACCAATCGATTTATTATGAAATCTGTCTGTTATATATTTAATTTGGTATTTCTGATATTTATGGTTATTTTCTGCACCCGTCGAACAAAGTTTTACCAATTTAAACGAATGTTTTAGTTTCATAGAGCATATTTGTAGTTTACATATAATAGATGTGCAATACTGTTATACCTGGCTACGAATACTGAGGAGCTGATGAATGTGAACAGAAGTAGTTTTTTCACGCATTGGACAAGATTTTTTCAATAGTGAATAACTTGAATAATTTATTTCGAATTGATGGTAAGATTAATTGAACGTCCAGGTTGATTTACGCAGAAAGTTAATTTTCCTGCGTGCGCTCTTAAACGGCGATATCGCGAGTGACGTAAAACACTGTTTCATGCATAAACAAAGGATATAAATAAAAATTTTTTAGTATTCGAGAAGGTTGTTTCTACGACTAACTTATGATTTTATAACCCTTCTTTCTGAGATCATGAAGCATAAATTTTTTTAACGGTTCAGGAAATGTGTGATAGTTTTATTTCAAATATCACGCGGCGTCTATCCTTTAGAATAACTGTGAGTATTTCGTGATAATAAACGTAAGAAAACTTATCGGAAACGGATACAGTGTAATTCTCCTTGAACAGAAATTCTTGTTATTAGAATTATTAGAAATTGTTGTTCAAAATAGTGTTTTCATACAAAAATCAATTTTGAAGAAATTCAAATTACTTTGGAAGGAAACGAAAAAATGTGTCTTTAATTGGATAATCAAGGTTTTCTTGAACCTTTATAAATGCAACACAATATTTCTAGTTCTATTTCATTTCTACATATTCCTATAATACTAATGAAAACGTATTAATCTAATGCAAAATATACGTCTTATTTATGTATAATATCGACTTCTTACACATTAATGATATCATTTTGTATTTTCACATTAATGGATTACCGATAAAAATACATTAGATATGATTGGCCATTAACTCGTGCAAAGTATTTTAAGCTTCCACACATATTTTATGAAAATAATTGCTCAAGCAATTCGTAGAATTTCATAGCTATAAACAACGAATAAATAGCTACTATTTATCTTAACAAAAGTGGCTTTCTCTAATAAAATCATATTCAAAATGTTTTAAATTAGAATTATGTTATACGCTCCCTCCACACGTTTTTCGAGGCCACATCGATCCGTGCTGCGTGCAATTATAAACAAATGAAGTATGTTTAAATCTGTCTAACTGATAAAGGAGATTTCTATCTTCTCTCTTCATCGAGCATACGAGTTTAATTTTCGACCAACAAAAACGGCTAACGAGTGACTTCCCGTTACTGCATAAAATACACTTTCCGTAATCGATGGCGGAAATCTTTTAATCAAAAAGAAAAAAAATATGTGTGCCGCGTGATGAGTATTTTCAAGCCACTTTAACGCTCCATTCAGATTACTACACATTGTTGATTGTTCGCGGAAATTTATATGTTCTGCTCGCCTGAGTTACGAGTAGAAAGTCGATAAGCCACATCGTTCTTGCGGTACAGGAATAACTCCGTGTATTTACGATATTCGTTTCAACTTTATCTAATCAGCTTCATGGCTATTAATTATTACTAGCTGTGAACAATTATGTTTCGAGCACGTCTTCCCGTAACTTTCTACCTCATTCCATTCTGTGGATAATAATTACCGCAAACTCACTTCAGGATATTGTGTCTTTCATTGATTGCTGTCATCACACTTTGAAACCTTTTAACCCCTATTTTTAGATTTCGAACATCGGTTAGATAACATATTTTTAATTATTTTTCGATTATCTATATAATCCATATATAAGTTATTGGATTGATTTTCCAAAATACCATATTCTTAATACTGCCCTTTCAGAACTCTAGTAGCTTATTACTAACTTATGAATCTTTGTGCTTTTATACCATAGACGCAGAACATAATGAAATAAAAATTTCTGTAAATTATAACAAACGCATTTAAGTTATTTTTGGTTAAATAAAACATTTTAACAGGAAATTTTAAATTATATGTAATTATTAGTTCTTGTAAATTAGCCTGCAGAAATGTAAATTTGTATAAAAATTCACAATCAATTAATTGCTATCATAGTTTAATAATAAAATTAAAGAACTTTATTCAAGTTTAAATACATTAATGCATGAAAATGGGTATTTGTGTGAATATTCAGATATATATATTTTAAAACAGAATAACTCTTTCAAAATTGAACCAAATGACTCGAGTATCTTTGTGAAATTAGAAGGATTAATTTACTAAATGATGTGTCAAACAAATTTTGAAAAATTTACGACTTTTCAGAATGTCGAAGAAAATAGCGAATGTCGTTTTTTTACAACTTTTTTGTCTGAGACTGTAATGAAAGTTTAATAAATAGATTTCGAAAATTTATGTCAGTTATATACATGCTGCAACTTTTATTCAAGGTCTAGAAAAACTCCGATTTTAAAAATTTTTAACCGTTTGTATCTCATAACGTTAATCGATTTCAATGAAATTTTCAGCATGCATATAACTAACATAAATATAAGCAATGTATTTTTTAAATTTTCATTACAATCTCGGATAAAAAAGTCCCCAAAAGCGACCTTTACTATTTTCTTCGCGATTCCGAGCAATTACAATTTTTTCAACCTTTTGTTAACACATCATTTAATACACTAATCCTTCTAACTTCACAAAGAAACTCAAGTCACTTGGTCCAATTTTGAAAGAGTTCTGTGTTAAAGGGTATACGAATATTTTGTTTACCCATTGTATATAACATCTGCTAATTTAACCCTCGTGTACGGTTCAATAAATTGTTTTAAACTTGGTCTAACCTAAAATCGAATTAACTACTATAGTTTCTAGACTATATCTAATAAATTACTATAATATCGAATTGATGTAGAAGTTTCTCCGATAAAGAGTATAATTAAAAATCGAAGTCTGAGTTCAGGTTTAATTGACTCTAACAGTGCATCAGAGTTGAGAGAGACACTGTAATGGCGTTTTACTAAAAGGTTAATTGTATTAAGAGTTTCGTCGAGTGGAAAAAAATGAGTTTGAAGAACAGTTGATCGCGTGTAAAATGTCGAAAGAAATAGCGAGAAACACGGAAATTGCCCGCGTGTAGCTGGATGGGAAGCATTACAGAAGCTAAAACTGCCGCAGATGCTACGAGGATTAACGTTAATGCGAGCATCGAATTGCGTCACCTCAAGGTTTCTTCTTTCGATGTCCCTCCTCTCCAGTCGTTGATCTTTCGCGCCATTGTTGCTGTCACAAAGGAAAGTAGATATATACTACCTTTATACTTCGCTGCGGACGACGAAGCCCGAGATTTAGTAACCCGATAAATGTATGCGGTTTCAGGCTGAATAATAGAAACTTATCTAGGGAAAACTTGTTCGGATAATCACAACGTGAAAGAGAAATTATCAAAGGACTTTAGTGACGTGGGAATATGATCTCCGAGAATAAAGAAGTTTTTTTTAGACATTGTTGCTCGTTGTGGAAATTGGGACAAGCATTTTTTTTTATTATGACAACGCATGATTATTTTAATATTGTAAAATTATGTTGCTTACTCGAAATATTTTGACTATTTTAATGGTTTATATATTTTACACGTACGTATTAGGTGTACCGATAAGTAATCCACTGTATTTTATCAAATTCAATATGTAATTATTTTCGTGGAAATTAGAAGCCTATGTCTTTTCAGTGATATTTAGTGATATTAAGGAAGGAGAGAGTAGAAAGATGTTTCTAATTTAAACTTTGTTGACTGAAGGGAAATATTGAATACACTAGTGGTACTAAAAAGATGAATACCTCAGATTAACTCGGAATATTAACAGAATAAGAACTTCGTTAAATATATCAAGCTTCTCATTAAATTTTACATTGAATATGTTTTTAAAATCACAATATCAATGTTTTGCACTAGATCATTTTTAATTAACAATTGTCCTTTAAAAATACACTATTATAGAAAATATAGTTAGAATCGTAAGATCGTCAATTTTTAAATGTGGCCATGATAATTTGATCACCCATTGTGTTATACTGTGGAACTGACAAAACCGTCATAAACGTTAATTAAGTGAGACAAATCTCTGACATAAATTTCATTCAGTAAATTATTCATAATCTGCAAATAACAATAATGAACTCATTCGCGTAGCGGGGTGGGGGGGGGGACAAGGGGAACTCTCACCCTCCCCACTCTGGACGGAAAAAAGTGACTTTTGCACTCCTGTTGAAGAAACAAAATTGACAATAATTACATAACCTCCCTAATCCCCTCCCAACTGATAATCTGTCTACGCCCATGAATGAACTCCAATAAATACTTGTATGTATTCCTTGTCCCTCGCAACAATGTACATTCGCGCGACTTCACAGCTGCCTGGAAAGCAATTTGAAAATAATTATGAGCTAATAACGTGTCCGGTGTATATCCATGTGAATCGCGTTTCGCCCGTTCGGCGACATTTTGGACGAAAATCAGCCCCATTCTCGTTTTTGTCGGTAACGCAAGAACACAGTCGGGCAGAAAAGAGAGCTGACGATGAGAATGAAGGTAACAGCTTGTATAAATTCGAGAGTGTGTACACCGTGGCCTGTATACAGAGACGGTAACCATTTTCTGCGGAAGCAGCCTTTCTTTGAAACGATCCTCATAAGCTCGACATAAAATAACTCCATTTTCACGGTGCCATTCCGATGCTTAGCACCTGGAGTGGAAGTCACGGGCGTAAGCACGGTAGCCAACCGCGCGTATGTACCTTGAAAAATACACAGGGCGACGCTTCGTTTATGGAAATGCGTTCGGCTTATCTCATATACGCTAAACAAACTAAAAGTTCGGTGTATCGCCTTTTTCGCACACCGAGGAATTCCGGGAAACGAACATTTATATGCGGCCATTCTTTTGACCGGCCAATTTACACAATAAAATGGTTACCGCACCCAGTACCATTGCGCACGCCTCCTCCGCTGTCGCAAATTTCCTAAACGTGGCACAAAATACTGTGAAAAAATCGCGCTCTTCTATTATTTTCATATCGCGCATGAAATTATTCAAGAATCTTTCTGTTTTTCTGATACAGTTACTTTTGAACGTTAGAATTGTAAATGAAAAACAAAAATTGATATTCCAAGCTGGGTTTAATAGTATTAGAGGCAATTCTCGTAACATGGTTTCGTTCTAACACGGTTGGAGAATTGAAGAACCCCCTGACTAACACGGTTTAGCTGTAACGCGGCTAAAGAATTGTGTAGAATAGTGTAGTTTTGTTAGTGTTTAGAACTTAACCCTGTTTTTGTATACTACATACTTTTTTTATACAATTTTTGAGGAACGTAATCCGGTGATTACAGTTGTTATACGAAGTTTACGTGTATTGCTTATTAGATTTTATATTCTGTATCTTCTTAGATTCTATATCTATTATCCCATAAAAAGAAATTTAAGATCTATACAAAAGAGAATGTTGCGTTTATATTAGCTTCCATAAAACTGTGATGTACCATAAACTATAAATTTATAGGAATAAATGGTTTGTGGTATAATAGGCACATACTTAATTTTGTTATAATTGATAATCCATCTGCTGAACTACAGAATACAACTTTTTTTGGTGGATTATACACATCTGTAAATACAGTGTTCTTGTGCAAGGCGTGCACGCCGCAAAAGGGTGGTTGACCTAGCAGCTGCATACGCGTGTAATCGCATGACATACAAATTTCACTTATCATCTTGAAGTACAGGAGTGTAGTTCTACTTAAATGTGGGGAACTAAAAATGAATAATAATCTTGATACATGGCACATGTTAAAATTTTCCTTTACAGAAAACAAATGTTTTCTAGCTAGGTATACACAGTTGTGTGCTAGCAATTTTCTATGCAATATTCACGCTTTCTATCAACGACTATAGAAAGTAATTTCTTTCTAAAGTGATTTATTGTTTATGATAATTATACAAACACTGGCAACAGCTCCGGTAAGTTTTCTTCAAGTCGGCAGAGAAAGTAGTTGTTAAAGCCCTGCGAATGTCATAATGCATTTAAATTGTCATTTCTCTGTTCTGTTTCCAATTTGGGTAACAGGAATCAGTTTGGTGTAGCTGAATTATATAAATGTCATGGATAATCATACTGTAAGATACCTCTTGAGACCAAAATTTTGTGTAAACTCAGGAGCATCATTATTTTACGGAAGAATGCTGCTTTGTTGTTAGTTCGAAAACTTTTAAGTCACACCGTGTAGTTTAAAAATATTTCATCGATTTAAAATATCCATATTCCCTATGTGTCCCCTATGCTTATCCCCTGACCACCAATCTCGCTGTCACGAAAGTCGAAACCTTGATCATCCCCCGTTACCTGAATCTCGACTTTCCGGATGACTTCCGGTTTCTCAACAGGACACAATGATGCTTCCATAACTAATTCTCGCACTTCAGTAATCTCACCGAGCAACTGGTGGAAATCTCGTAGGGGTCGTTGAGGGAACGGATGAGAGCCACTGATCCCTCACGGGTTCCTTCGCAGCAAGCAAATGAAAAGTTAAGAACGCGCGCGCGGTGCCTTGTCGTACCGCGTCGCCTGGCATAATGATTAGCAGGGGACCCGACGTGGATACACACGTAGACGAACACAGGCGCACGGCCGATGAGAGAAAGATCGACGAGGACGTGTTCAGTTGCTCGGGAAAGAGACGCACCAACGTGGAACACGATCGGGAAACGACAGGGTAAAGCTGAAGAGAGGCAGAGAGTCGAAGGGCCAACGGTGTCGAATGTATACGAAGCCAGAAAAGAAGTAAGAAGGAGCACACGGAAGAAAGAAAAGAACAAAGAAGGAACATTCTGGACGATCGAGGAAGAGAGAACGAGATAAAGGGTGAGCTAAATGGAAAATAGTCAGGCGGGAGAATAAGAAGCAGAGAGGGACGAGAAGCGAAGAAATGTGGAGGACGTTGATGAAAAAAGGAAAGACAGATTCGCCTATCCTGTCTGTCTGTCCCGTTTGTCC
This sequence comes from Dufourea novaeangliae, assembly GCF_001272555.1. NCBI lineage: Eukaryota > Metazoa > Arthropoda > Insecta > Hymenoptera > Halictidae > Dufourea > Dufourea novaeangliae. Next base: position 1,030,624 of record NW_015374070.1, on the reverse strand, counting down.
GTGCACTGTCGGCGGCATGCTTCATGTCGAGCTGACAAGTCGTATCTACATTCTGCCCGCGAGAATCTTTATAAGCGTTCGTGGGCGAGTGACGAGCTCGATGACTGGCGGGCGTGACGCCCGCTGCCTTGCCTGACTCTGCTTGACTGCCTTCCTTCGTACCTCGTTACGACGTGCCACGGTGGCTGACGGGAAGGGCACGGGGTAAGGAGTTACGATGCCTAGCTATTGCACAGGACAAGCCTTCGATCTGACAGTCATGAATTTCCGTCGGCTTTCATCGTCCTTCCCGTCAGCTCTCTGTTAGGAACCGCTCCACTATGCCCCGATCGGCTTGTTCTACACGCTCATCTGTTTCGACTCACTCCCACTCACCTTCCCTCCTCCCCTCTCCCCTTTTGGATCACCGTACAGTAGATCCTATTCGTGTACGCCGGTTCTAATTAACCGTGTTACACTGCAGCCGACTTCTTCGAAGTCATTTTCTCTGGTTTATTAATGTCAGACTGTCCCTGAAAAGTATTGCGCATTTTGGGATGTTTGTTCAATGAGTCGCGGATTGAGTAATATAGAATTACGGTGACCGAAATATACACTCCCGTTCATAAGTGTTAGGACGTTTGTCAAATATGAAATAAATGTAATGAGGTATCACGAAATGGTTGAACGAATTGTTGATGGCATGAATTGAATATTATGATAGTTAGGGGATGTTAACGCCCGATGGACAATACTTACGATAATCTAAAGTAATAAAAGCTGTCCATATACACCGTGTCGCAAAATAATTGTAACTCCTTGAAAGGGGTGATTCCAGGGATGATTCAAAACAACTTCTTCCTCAGCGGAAATGTTCTCCGAGGCTTTGTTAACGAGATATTAACGAAAAACACCGACCAATCAGAACGCGAGTCTGCCGGCTGAGCTCTTGCGGTAACGTGGACTACGCACTACCGCATGGGCTCAGCCGGCAGACTAACGCTCTGATTGGTCGGGGTTTTTCGTTAATATCTTGTTAACAAAGCCTCGGAGAACTTTTTGGCTAAAGAAAAAGTTGTTTCAAATTACCACTGGAATCACCCCCTACAAGGATTTACACGTATTTTGGGATACCCATATATAATTTTTATTACGATCAGTTGTCCCAGTACTTACGAACGGCAGTGTACATGTTCCGTTGGGATCTATATTCATTTGTAAGACATTTTATTTCTGGGATACATAAAAAGAAAACAATTAATGGATCACGAAGAGAATGAAAATGTATAGTACTTTCTAAAGTATCTCAAGATTTGATGCACGAACGATTTCAATTCGACCAAGATATTGGAATTTAAGGTATTAAATCTTTCGCCAAATTTGGAACATAATGTTCGTAAGTAGGTACAACGTTGATGCATGTGATATGCTTTTCTTCAGTATTTCGAATTTTACAATGTGAGAGTAATATCTAAACTATAGGCGTTTATGCAAAATTCTTATTTTTTAAAATTGTTTCATAAAAACCAGAATAGGAGACACGTTTATTTCGCTAATTGAGTTTCATTGAGCTAAAGATAAAATAAAATGTTAATTTCTATTAAAACAAATGTTGTCCTTACATATTTGCATTTGAGTATCATTAATGCGTCGAAATCTACAGTCTACTAATATCGTAAACAAATATTTTCTACACTGACGAAACATAATTAATAAACCCAAGAGAATCAAGTACAGGTTAACATAGTTAAAAATTTCTATAATCGGAAACGATCCAGTTGCTTTCTACAGTAATCTAACGAACAGCTATCACACTAAATAGTACAGTCGACACATTTTGTGTAGAGTAAGAAATTATTCCTTTTAAAAAGCGCAGATGCAATGTTCAACCAATTTTCTTTATCCTTGGATGTTAAGTTTCTGTCAGAAACGGGGATAATGACAACCATTATATCGCACGCAAATGCTCTTTAAGTGGATACGTGCACCGCGTGAACGGGAATACAAAGTGCATACTTTAGTTATTCCAAACCAGTTAATTTGAATACCAAATATGGATTATTTTTCGGTATATTTTTAAAGAAGCTATCGGATAATAGGACATGTGATAATTTGTAATGTATAACGATTGAAAGGCAAACGTAAGATAACCTTCGAGTTATCGAGATTGAATGATGAAAAAGATATACAACTATTTAATTATTTAGTTGAATACTATTAAGCTCTGTTATTCAATCGTATATACATAAAATCCGATTATGTATGTTGTTTTCAAATATAAGAAAATTAAATTTTTTTCTGGTAACAATATACATATACAATATACATTCTCATGTTTGTTATGTGTTGCTAGAAAGGTGCTTATAAAGAATACAGATATTCTCTTGAACATAGAAACGTGTCGACGAAGAACAAAAAATATTGATTTACAAAAAATAAATTATAGTACTTATACGTTAGACAGCAATACATATTTCTAATAATAACTACATATTAACTTAGTTGAAAGGTGATAAAGTGGCTTTCACAAAGAAAAAGAAATGATTGTTCAATACAGAAAATAATAGCAGTATTCAAAATTAATAGAAGAAAAAGACATCAATGTTCTAAATAATCTTTATACATACATCTTACTCAACCGCCATCATTTACGAATCGTGGTTAATAAATGGATTAATATAGGTGTACTATTAACTAATCGGCTATTTTTCCAGAATTAGTAATATATATCAAGAAAACAAAAGATAAATACGTGTTTATGTAAATTCAACATGTTCCTTGGCATCTTACGTTATTTTGACTAAACATTAAAGCGGGACCGTATCTACATTAAATTTAAACTATAACCATATTTTAACCCTCCTAGAATAAGTTCAGAAACGATTAGACATGCACGTGATGCTGCGATACGAAGATTACAACTTTGCATTGACGCAAACGGTCACCACTTCATATTTATTGCCCCACCCTGTATATAATCTACTATATTTTGTCAAATTCTGTATTTATTTTCGAACAAATGAGAAGCTCATTCTGTTTTCGTGAAATTTGTTCTAAGTCTTCAATGTTTGCCGCTATTTTGGAAGGAGAAAAGGGTAGAAAAGTGTTTTAAATTAAAACTGTATTACGAGTTTATTAGACAAAAATAGTGGATTACTTATTCGTATACCTAATAGTAAAATATTAGTTCTAGAGTTGTTATGTACAGAATTTTCAGAAACATTGTGTTGAAAAGAATTTATACTATGAGTGAAAATTATACTAGTCTACCTTTTTTGTCTGACATGGTAATATAAAGCTTTTTATCAACTCCAAATATGGGTTTCACAAATTTGTATCCAACTGTTAACTGAATCGTTTATCTAACATATGACACGATCACACTGTACGTTTCGGGTAAATGGAGGTTTTACTGGAATCCGGTCTTATTTACGGACCATTGTAACGTTACAGAACGTGACTTCACTTCCGCTGGAACAGAGTTGCGTGAAATTCATGTTACCCGAACGCATTATGGTAATCGACTGCTTTTTGTGAAAACAAATAGGATTCCACTGCTCAGGCGATGCATAGCCTTATTTTGTTCGTTCATCCTTCGGTCTTCAGAAACGTTTATTCTCTATTCTTTAGATATTTACAACATTTTCCAATTTATTTTCAGTGTGAACTGTAAAGTCATATTTTAATGTATAGTTTATTTCGTTCGCGTTGGAAGTATTTAATATCAAGACAAACATAGTTCTATAAGCAAATGAATAAAAATGCGGTAACTCGAATATTACATGTTGCTAGGAGATATGTACATACGTAATAAGATTATGGATTGACCCCTCTATTGTCGAGAGACCATATTTGAGACATGTAAAGGTGAAGTCTACTTGTGAGTGTAAAATTACTCTTAATATTATCTTGTTGAGAAATACGTTTTTTACATGCAGTATGCGTTGCATGATTCATCAATTGTTCTACGATAAAGGGAATTATATTTATTACTCTTCATGCAGTATTATCATTTTCTCCCAGACTGTAATTAAAATGTTCATTTCGATGAGAATTCGACGATAAAGTCGCAATAAATACTGCAGAAAAATATAAAGAATCTCTCTTATAGAAGAAATAATTCTAATTGTCTGAATAAAACCAACCTTATAAAATATTACGTTACGTAAAATCCGTTATTTTATGGCAATTTATATTTTATTTCACTTCAAAGAATTTTATTAGTATGTATTATACGTTTTGCACATTACTATTCGTAATATTATAATTAATTATTTTATTCTAACAAACACTTGACTTTGTTACCTACGGAAGACGGACGCTTTTTAATATCCGTACAGCAGCGGTGTCTGGGTGCGTTTGGACCTCCATGCTGTCTACTTTTTGAACATATTTTAGTACGCAGTCATTCAAAAAGACCTGCTTTTTTATATCACTCATACGAACATCTTTTAACTTAAATTCGATTTCGAAGTTGATGTCTTATATGGAGCTATTAAAAACTTGGATGGTCCATTGGACCCAGGCACCGCCATGCAAGGGTTAACCATTTTGTAAGACATTTCAATGAAGAAACTTATCTTCCAATTGTCATAATTTTTTCTACTACCATTAAGACCTATTGGAACATATAATCCCACTGTAAAGGACTAATGGGAGTACGTATATATCCTATTTTAAAAATTACGCTTAACCTACTATTTTCATCATATTTGAGTGTATTATAGCTCGTACTATTATATTATTGAGTTCATCGTTTAAAAAATCCGTCCCCAAAGGGTTAAGAAGGTCGTATAAATGCATAAACATTCACAGTCTCGTTATGTGCCAATAATGGAGCTTCTTGACTTTTTTTTTGCATTTGAATTTCAGTATGTAGAACGTTCTAAAGAAGTGTGTATATACGCGTCAAGAACGATTTCTATTGTAAAACAAGTTTATATTGTAATTGAAAAATGCAACGCCTGGCCGCTATAATGATGATATACTGGATTTAGCACGAATCCGTGAGAATCGGAACTCGTTTCGGTCAGGCAAAGTCGCAAAGAAACCCCTGCGCATTAACATTCTAGGGAGTGTCTTTGAACTATTAAGAGGAGCCAAAAACCAGTCTCGGATCCCGATGCATTATTCCGTTAAGTGGTTGTCACAAATTCGACCTTAATTGTGAGAATGACAAATGGCACGCCTGTGTCCGGCGTGTTTTGTGTCCTCTGCGGACGTCAACGACATTGCAAAGCGTTCCGCGACGTTGCCAACGGACGTTCCATATTTGAGGACTAGGAAGAAGGCTTAATTAAGAAGGCACGAGAGAGTGTCGGGGTTGCGTGCCTTTGATTTCGAAACATGTCCATTAGCATCGCCTGATGTTCGTCATTTATCTTTTACGTTCTTGGTACGAGAATCGTTTGGAATAACTGAAACAGACCGATGGAAATATCTTTTCCGTATTTCACGCAATTCCTTCAGCTACATAGTTGCACTGCGATATGCGAGTGTCGTTCGCGGTGCACATTCTTACGAAAATTCAGTGCACTAAAGATTTACGTGCGGAAGAATAAATCATATTAAAATACATACAGTGAAAATATTTTTGGAAGAATGTGAAACTCACAAATCTTGATATAATTGGAACGAAGAAAATTAAGAAGAGGATTTAGTTGAAGGTAATGTAACATTATGTTTTAAATGGTATTAAACTGTGTTCAATTACGTTTAGCTTTTGAATGGGGTAGCAAATTGAATGATAATTAGAAAAATGGTCTTTTGTTATCACTAAGGTGGTCCATCTTTATCAGTTTAAAAGTAAGTCTTGATGGTTGTTCTTTTGTTTTACAATTAAAAAATAAAGACTTCGTGTCAGTGGAGACATTTCAATTTTGCATAAAATTACATGTTTTATGGTAATGGCGTAAATAATGGTTCATTTTTAGATTAGAAGCATTTGTTACAACAAACTTGTGGATGTTTGTAACGAATTTGAATTTTTTAACTCCCTTTTATAAAACGAGAATTAAAAAGTAATTTATTTCTTAAGGATTTTAGACATTTCTTTATTAACTTTTTTAAATATTCAACCCATTCGCATCACGACGTCAATTGCAGGAGCTGCCACTTATAACGGCAACAGTAAAACTGACGGTGAACCCGTATCATCGAAATTTATACGATTGACTATATGTAGTTCATCAAATCATTCATAGGTAATTTGTCCCGATCTAGGGGGATATTGGTCAGTTGCTGCCGGCGGATTATTCCTCGTTTGATGATACAGAGCAAACATTACTCACGAAATATTTCGTATCGTGATGCAAATGGGTTATATAGAATAAAAACTTTGTTTAACAGCCATTAAATTTTGTATTTTATTGTGCTATTTTTACTTGCGTGTGCTGTGAAAGCATAAAATTCATGGTCTAGTCGGTAAATCGACAGATGAACTAATGAATCTGTAAAACATCACCAAGCCGCTAAATGAAATTAGGCAATCGATCGAATTCATTAATTTTTTATAAGGTTTTTTAGCCATAGATTATTAAACATTCGTAAAAATTACAACCTCGAATTCGCGATTCTCCGAAATTGGTACGTTCCTGTGAATGTTGTCAAGGTATATGTAGGTTGTGCTGAATCAATTTTTCATTATTTTTAAGTTGGCTATCATAAATACTTATAACGTAGGTTTCTATCTTAAAAAAAATAATATTTTTCTAAAATATTACGTGTTTTCTTTCAGTCGTAATTTCTACGAATGATTAGTAATAACGTAAGCCAAAGATAGTTTCATAACCTAGGGTCCTAGGGTTAAGCAACGTTCAGCCAAGTTTACAAATAAATTATTGACATTCATGCACAAACACAGTGAATTAATCAAATTTAATATATTGCTTATTTTATTCTTAACAAATTGAAATCTTAATACATAGTTGTTGCAACTAAATTCTTTTAATAGTATCTAGTTTTTACTATAAAAATAAAAACTTAAACCTGTATTACTACAGGTTTTTCTAATTCTCTAGAGGTGTTGAATCATTTGCAATACTTTCATTTTCAAGTAAAACGTACTGACAATTTTTTATTAAATTTCTATTTTACACTATTCGGCGTATTGTTATTGGCTAGTTCGCCTATTACCTCCATCCACCGGTCTCTTGCATAATCATTTACTAGCCAATAATATTACGGAATTAACAAATTATAAATTTTAATTTGTCGACTTCTGTTGCATAAATAGTTTGTAGAATTTGATAAGCTACAGGTTAAATCACTGGTATTATTAGTACATTTTGCAAGTGTTCATTGAACAATGTACGATTTTACAAGTTACACAAAACTGGAAAAACGTTTACAAATCTTGAAATACTAATGATTTGATTTACAGGTTAATGTTTCTGACTACAGATATTTTAATCATGATTGATAGTTTTCTTTTTTTATTATTTATTCCTAACTTGTCCAAATAATAAGCGTTTGTTCTCTTTAATTTTCGTAAGTACGCAGAACTTCAGTGTGCCTTGCTTTTCTCATTTACCGATTTTTATTAAAAGGAAACACACTTGACGATATTCATTAGTAATTCAATTCTATGAAGGTGTATATAAATTCAAAACGTGAAACAGGACAATCGGTTGACTTGTAATTTGTAAAATTGACTTGTAGAACACTGCTTGTTTTATTAAAAAAACTCGTTACATACTATTGTACAACAGACTTTATTACAACTGGTAACTTGTAGCTCGTGATTTGTAAAATTTCACCAATAATATTAGTCCAATTGTGCAAGGGTGGCCAGGTCTGTGTTACTTTGAAACTCAGTTGGGAAAATTTGTTGAAAATTATATTTAAATTTTTCAGCGGGAGAAAGTCGGTTCGCAGAACGTGGTGTTTCGCTTTCACGTCCTGTCGGCTGAACGGACCGGGATGAATTCAGAAATCCCACCGACTTTGACATTCTCCCGTGGCGGAAACATACTGCAACTAAGAGGAACGTTATGCATACACGCGGCCAGTTGAAATTAAGTTGAGAAAACGCGCTTAAGTGCGGAGTAGACACGCGTAAGATCAAAGGGGCCCGCGTGAGTGACGGAAACCAGCTGGCTGACGATGTTCTCGACCGCCCAGATTTATACACCCATTTTCTTCCTTTCTGATGTATCTCAAAGCAGTGTTTTTCTGCCCCCTGGTTCTGCTCCTATTACGGCTTACTTAGCCTTAGTTTATAAATAAGAAAGAGGGAATAAAAGTGCAAATCCGCTATTATAATTTATCAATGCAACCTACAGTAGGTCCTTGATTCACTTTTCTAATACGAAACTTCATTTATTTAAATGGAGATCAAGAAAATTAACAGTTTCTTGAAATATTCATGAATTTCATATCTATTTGGCTGCTAAATTAAAGAAATTTTTCAACGTAAGTGACTGCGTAGAATTCGATCGAATGGAAGAAAGTCTACATTGTATGTAAGCAGTACATATTTGCAACTATGTATTGTAACATTTAAGCCGAATTCATAAATAAACTTCATAAAGATGCACGTAAGTTTCTGTTACGTTTATCAAAGCTGGTGCTTAATCTCTTATTGTCTTATTTGATAGATTGCACGGGAAGGAAGAAAAGAAAAAAAAAGTTCCCGCTAAAAAATACTATTTAGCCATGACAACATTCGGCGAAAAGATGGCAGTTAAAATTGTCTTTGAAGTACTTAATAATATTATACAATCAATATAACATGAATATAACACTTGTATTTCAATAAAATACGTGTATAGAGTCTATTTAATCATACTTTGTCTAATCAAATTTGTATAACGTGCAACAACCTAATCCATAATAAGAAATTTAGATTCCCTAAACACGAGGATATCAAACAAATCACCGAAATTACGTGTGCATGTTCAGTGCCTCTTTTTCCTGTTCCAACCTTTCAATGCAACATTTCCGGACTCACATTTGCATGACATTCATTTCCTATTTTGATTCAACCGAATGGACCGGCAAATTCGAATTTTTCTCCTTCGGCACATTCTGTATGTTCCGATTTGCTATAATATAATATTAGTAATGATCCAGTTCATCCGTAAGTGAGCTACTCTACGCCATTGGGGTCCTGGCTACCATATGAAGTGCGTGTATAGACGGTTGTTTAGGATTACAACACATAGAGATAACCACCGGCATGAGATGCATAATGCAGCAGGTATTGTGAACCATACCGCGCCCTCCTGCATACAATACGCTCTACCGATGCATTCTATTGTTGTCTTTCGGAATAAACTCAGTCAGCCACCACCTCCTCGAGGCTCTATATTATCTTCATGCGCATAATACATATTGCATTCACGAGTCTCGTTTAGCCTGGCCCCTTTACTTCGATAAGTTTGACGAAGAAGTTTTCCAAATGATCGTGTTAACTTTCGTTCCCATGTAATCTTTGAGACTAATTATTATGAGCGTAGCCTCGGTAACATTCCGAGGAACACCCGGAGAAATTATTATCAGGTTACCTGACCGATGAGTACGCGAGAATCCTCTGCATCTGACAAACAAAAAGTCGTTTCCCTTGTGAGAAGCAAGAAAATATTTGTAAATTCGTGTGAACGTTGTTAGTTTAATTTGTGAATTAAATTTATGTTGGAAATGGTGGCCCTCGGCATGGCGAAGCCATGGACCGATTCCCATCGGTAGATAAATTGTTTACACGTACATGAAGTGGAGTAGTCCAATTTAAGGAGAATGTTTTTTTAGAATAATTATGAGTACGGCTCATTTGCGAAGCATACATAGTAAGGTTTCCCCGTTTCGTGATATCAGCCAATTTTGAAAAATACTTTTCAATAATACCATAGAAAGTTCATTTATCCCTGACCACCATTCACTACCGATAATAAGCAATCAACTTTCAAAAGTATAAATTCTACACTATAATATATTATTTTAATCATAACTTCACTTCCATAACACTGTACTTAGAACAGTTCACTACATAAAACACTATTTTTTATTTTGCATGTCAAATAATTTACGCTCAGTTCCGTTTCAAAAAAACCACCTCATCACCGAACCGACACTGTCGTTCCTACCTGACGGGCTGAAGGGAAAGTAAGGTGACATAAACCTTGACAGCGGGTAGTGACAAGCAGGATATAATATTCGAAGCCGCCGGGCTCCAGGTTATAGACAGCCCGGGTTTGTCGGAGCAAGTAAGTATCCCTCGGGGAGATGTAATCCGGGATAATCCATGATTTGTTTGGTTGTCGCTGGCCACGACGGTATTTGCTAATCACCGGGCACGTTTAGTAATGGATCTTGAACGAACTCCGTACATTGATGGATAGAACGATCCTCCGGGTATTTTCTGACAGCGTCTCACCCTAGATTTGGAATTTCCAAGTCGGTGGATATATTTTCCTCGTCACCGAGAAACCAAGTTCAAACGACATCCTAGTACTCGCTTAAAGCCCACTGTCGAGAACCTTACTCAGCTGGCCGTTCGAATGATCCGTTTCGCGGAACATAAGTATTTCTCAAGACATTTTGCCCGAAGTAGCTTAGGGGGATCGCTACCACGATCATCACGAATATAACAGGCTTCGATCTAGAATGGCTCGTGGGCTATAAAAAAGTCACTTCGATAAAGGAATAAATTCATCTGTTTGAATCGATGGGCAACCGACGATACGATCGTCGAACGCCACGTCTACGGTATTGGGCCCCCGATAAACCCGACGTCGCTGTGAGCGTGTACCAGCGTACTGTCACGCGATGTCGTATTCACGTCGCATATACGACGTTCTGCGTTAACTGGAACGAACATTCCGGACGTCCCAGCTCGAAAGTCGGCGAGTTGTTTTCCAGTTCGTCGGCGCTGTTTATACATCCGCGTCCCACTGCGCGCGTCAGTACCAGTATTTCAAGTTAAACCACGTCCCTAAGGCTTATAATTTACGAACGGGACGAGTGAACCGCGCAGAAGTACACGCGGCCGCCCCGGCGACTGCTGACTCTGGAGTTGCTCGTCGCCGAAATAGAAAGCAAAACGAGACCCAAACAGAGCATACGCGTTCTACGGAGCCCTCGAAGACCACCCTCCCTCCTGGATAGGGGATAGGTGTTGGTCGTCTGGATTTGACGCGAACCGAATAGTCGGCTAAGGATGCATCAACGGGCACCAAAGTAGCCTAATATGCCCTGCGTTGCCACTTTGGCGTGGCGCGACCGTGACTAGAGGTGGCGGCGACATAACAGCGGAACCATGTTCATGCGGTTCGCCGCTTCTCGGTCCGCGTAGCGTTATTTATCGCGGTCGCCCGTAGGCGTGCAGGCGGCAACTTTGTGCCGGCCGGCGTGCCGCTCGCATTCAGAATCACGATACAGTCGGGTCAGATATAATTTTATGATACCTGCGAAGAGAACTCGGAAGATGGTTTACCAACGGTCAAATGTACCATTTCGCTGTCGTTCTTTCATTTCGTTGAATCATTTTCATCTTCTGCATCATGTTTACTATCTTCTAGCTCTTCGTTATTTGAGTCCATGTCGATTATATATGAGACGTGATCAAAAAGTTCGGAGTGGTTATGTATAAATTATTTATTACTAATCTTTACAATAATTCCGTAGGATCACAACGGAGGTAATCTATGTTTCCCCTTATATGCGCACTTTTAAAATCTTGTCTTCCAGTTTTCGAAAGCGATGTGGTAAACAAGCAGCAGAATCAAGTCCAGGCTTCTCCTGCGATTCCTTAATTACTGTTTCTCGCGCGGAGAAACAATCTTCTTTTAGCAACCGGTTAAAACGAAGGAAGATGATGAAAATTTTATAAAAGTAATCATAACTGGGGACGTAACATGGGTTTATGGGTACGATGTGGAGACGAAGCAGCAACCAAGCCAGTGAGTTTCATATTTGAGAGACACACTCCTGCTTTCTTCGGACGAGGCTCATCTTTCATCGCCCACTGGCTCGATTAATTATTGTTTCGTCTCCACATCGTAACCATGGACCCATGTTTCATCCTCAACTATGATTAATTTCGGGAACTTTTCATCTTCTTCCCTCGCCATAAACGTATATTAAAAAGGCAACGTTTCGCCACGTGAGAGGCAATAATTATTAAATCTCAGGAGGAGCTAGACCTGATTCCAGCGTCAACTTAGTACACTGCTTTCGAAAACTGGAAAAACCGATTTCAAAGTTACATAAGTTGCGGAAAGAGATTACCTTCATGGTAATCCTACGGAATTATTATTAAGATTACCATATCGCATCGAACGAATCGAATTAGTGACTGTAAACAAAAGGAGATGATCACCATCTAAGTGGGACTGAGGAAGCGACAATTGTTAGCCAATACCTGGGTTTAGCACACGAGTGTTTTGGTTACTTTTACTGACTTGTTTCGTTGAACCGACTATAATAAATGATTTATACGTAAAGTCCCCGAACTTTTTGATCAGAGACCCTGTATATAGGTACTCTTTCAAGTTTCCTACTTGACAGTTTTATTCTGTCTAGCTCTTCAGGACGTTACTTAAAACCTTCCCGGCTTCCCTCCTGTTTACTTCTCCCTTTAACTTCTCAATTTTCCTTTTCGCTTTTCTTCTACTCATTCCGCGGCGTTCTACACTTCGCCATGCCGTGGTGTGTCAGGGAATAATATAGTGGCGGCGGGCTATAACGGCGGTAATGTATGGCCGACAGTTCGGACTAGGGGGGGTACGCCAACTCGGTGGACGCCAAGGGTGAACAGGCCGAGCCACTCTGTCACGCAGTTTTCACTGAGCGCCTCTTCTTCTTCCTCCTCTTCCGCGTCGAGAGATCACCGCCTCCGATAATTACGACGTTTGCACCCACCGGGGCCGATTTGTCTTTCACCTTTGCGGAGGGGCTGCGATTCGATGTCGGGCGGCATGCTCGCCGGCGTTCCCCTGCTTCTTTCGTCCCTTAACGAGCACGCACCCGGCGGATTCGAATGATACGTGCCTGGTTAAATATTTTTCTGGTGTTCATATGCACGCTTACTGTTTATAAGTAATCGTACGCTGTATTGTTGGATGACCAATCTATTTACTTTGATTCACACTATGGATAACTGCGGCCACATAAGGGTAAAGCTTATTTTCAACGATTCTACAAAGATGTTCGTTCACCTTGGTTTGGGCATAAAAAGTTAACCAGTCAATGCATTGTTTCAATTAATCGATGCAGGGCGGACCATTATCATTTGGCTGTTTCACTTGCTCGCATTTGCATCATCGATAACCCCAAATGTAAATGTAACCAAGAGCAGGAAACGCTTAACCATGTTGTATGGCAGTGCAACCTATATAATGAACAGAGGATAAAATTTATCCAAAATCTTTCTAGAGCAGGATTTCAATTGCCGTTTGACATAGTTTGTCTTAATAACTGAACCGAATATTATGGCGTGCGTATATATGATAGCCTTTCTAAATACATGTAACCTACGTGCCTAAGGGTCTTCGTTTCTTTATTATGCTACTAATGTTCTCGTTATACCATGCAATATACTCTGTAATACTCTGTACTATGCATTATTTCGTAATAAATCTCATAAGAGATTTCCTAATAAAAAAAAAATAACTGCAACCGCGCTGCTCTGTCCCAAATAAGTTATGGTCACCCTTATTTTTCCCAATGTCCGAATTCCTAGTTACACATCTTATACTAAGGCCCTCAGACATCTCCTCCCTACCACAGAGACAGTATGTAAAGACACATGCAATTTCACAATTAAATTAATTCTTGTCAGTCACTCTAACGCTTAGTGATCCGCTATGAGTACAAACCTTTTGTTAAAATTTTATTTTAAAAGCGTTGAATAGATTTCATTAGCCGGAAGTTACAATCCATATTTTTTAATTCATATCATGTTATTTACTACTCTTCTTTTTTATGATTTCTTTCCATTTTTCATATAACTTTGTTGTACCAGTTATAAAAGAGATGGGGGAAATGCAGGCCAGTTAATACAAAGTCAAGATATTTAACACTAGGTTTACGGGCATTTATCGTGTAAGTATCTCCACGGCACGCGTCAACGAACCCGCAGATTTTCTTTAAAAAACAACTTATTTTATATAGTACACAATTTATGATCTCTGAAATTAATGCATAGCTATAGAGATAGGTATACCACATAGAGAATTTCGAGGTTAGAAAGCATTCGAAATGCGTCAAAATGACGCGTCCCGTAAACCTAGTGTTAATCAATCACTCGGAATATTTGATAGAACTTTGGGAAAATCTTTAAACAAGTAAGCGACAAGTAAATAAGCGCGGCCTTCTTCGCATACCAACTCATAGTAAACAATAACATTTTTCTGAAAAAATAGTTTTGACCCAGATTGCCTGCAGGTTGGGGTAATGAGGGCCATTTGCAGTAGCAATGCAAGTCGAGCAAGTCTTCAAACAGAATACATAATATTATTTAGCCACAATCAAAACTAAAATCTCCACTTCTAATACTAAAAGATAAAAATTTGATCAGCTACTTTATGTATGAATCGTCCTTGACGAACCAGATCAGCCGCAATTTTTCAGCCTTCCAACAGTCCAATTACCCTTGTTAGTGGTCCTTTTTCAAATTCTTGGCATCGCTTGCAAAAAAAAGAAGCTGTCGCTGTTCAAAGTTTTTGTAGATTAATAGAAGCCTTTTGATTGATATTGTAAGATTTTTTAGAGGTTTTCTTATTAGTCACTGAAACATCTTTCTGACAAGAAACTTTGATAACAGCAACATGAAAACAAATGATTAGCATGTCTTCCAGTAGCGAAGCGTTTAAATTATCCATAATACTGTTTCTGTAGCAGAAAATGATTTTTTGTTTTTGGGTATATTTTCAATTTTTTGTTGTATTATAACATTTTCAAATGAAACAGAATTTTGCATTTCTTTAAAAATTCTCATTTTGCAACTAAACAATACTTGATCTTCAAATGCTCAAGAAATTCAGTTTTTAGAAAGTCTTGTAAATAGCGCTTTTATGTTTTACATTTAAACACGTATTATCCGTTACAGCGTTAAAAAAAAAAGTTATATTTGTGTAACAAAAATGAATGGGACTCTGACTTTACTTAGAATCCTATAGAACCATTAACAATGAGACCAAATTGTTCTTGGATTTCAATTTCCATAAAGTGGACCGTAACATGTTTACATAAAAATTCGCGGTCTACTTGCATCACCATTTTATCAATAGTAGAGTTTTGTAAATATCGCTTACACCCGATTCCGGGATATTACAAAAAATATCTGAAAAAGAGGTTAACGAACGTTACAGCCTGAACTGGAAGTAATCAACATATCATGTCGCGGAACACCTATTCGCATATGTATCCGTATAATTTACGTCCGCGACACGCCGTCTGCGAGGTAATAAAATAACGTTTATCGCGAGCGTGATATACATTACGCTGTACCTCGTAGTACTTCAGAAACGCGTCAATTTAAATGCTTATCTACACTTTGCACACCAACTCCCGACTTCAATCTCCCGACATAATTAATTTCATAATATTCCTTGGATTTACCTCGCTTAATTGCTCACAATTAGCACCGAAGCGGCAGAGTTCGAAGCAAGAAGGAGGAAGCGAGAGGGTTGATGAGGGTAGAGCGAAGAGAGGCAGTCCCTGCGTAGGCGGAAAGCAGTTAGCAGCCTCTCGGGTTCCGCTAAGCGTTTAGCGGTAAAACTAATTACCGCTTGAGTTTCAAGGAATGCGCTGAGTGTAAAATGGACGCGATTGATATCAAGTAAGCGGCGGGCACGGGGCGGAAGGGAGGGCTCTGTGTAGGTGCATTTCACTGGACACCCGTGTTTTCATACACAGACACGCGTAGACGGCTCACGGGCCTAAATGAAGTTCCCAACCCTCGTATAACGTAGTAGCCGATGTCTGTATGCTTTCACTAAAAGAAAAAAAAATATACGGGAGTAGAGGACGGAAAAAGAGAAAGAATCACGGGCGGATCGTGTTCGTAATTAAACTGACGCGAATGGGGCTAATAAATTTGTGCGAGAGCATAAAACGAGTCTTGTAACTCTATCGAGGTAATTGCGGCGACCACGCCTCGTTGCCGTGGGCTGCGGTCGGCTCTCTTACACCTTTTCGCATACCGCCGTTGCCCGATACGCTATACATACTACAAACCCGCTGTAATATCCGCCGTGTACCTTGTCAAAGCGTCAAGCCGTGGCAGTATCGGCGTCAGCGGTTAGACAAGGAACGGGAACAAACAATTAACGGGCAACCCCGTTAACCCATAACGTGTCTATTCAATGCAAATGACGTACTAATGGAAGATAAATCTTATCCGAGCATCGAGACGTGCACGAAGGTGTATACGCTGAACCGTGTTATCGTCCGATTTAGCGCGCGCCCGTCCGTTTCACGGAAAACAATGCCCAGGCGGTTTCTTCGTCCCGTGAATCCGTTCAAATTTCTTCGTTGAAACGAACGACGGCCCACCGGTAACACGATTCGTTTCTCGATCTCTCTCGTACATGAGTCGATGATGACGATATACCTACACACGGAAACGACGAAACTGAACGGGGTTACAACGCGTCCTGATATCGGTGTGCTCAGATCGGTCGACAAAGGGGCAGGCAAAGGCGAGATTTAAAAAGCAATTCCCTCGAACCGCGCCGCCGCGCCGTGCGTGGTAACATAACGACGTTATTAAACAGTACAAAGGAACTCGCGCCACACGGGCCATTAACGTCGAGTAGTCTCAAAAGGACTTCCGAGAGTGCTACGATCAGCGATGTCGCCGGACACTATTTACCTCGGGGTCCTCTGTGTTCGTTCGTGAAACCGCGATGTATGTGTAGAGTGTATACTTACAAAACCGTGCCGGCAATGCCAACCGGTTCCCGGAGTCAAGATGGCCGCCGTGAAAGTAGAAGGGTGAAGAAGAAGAGGGCAGTTAGGGAAGCGAGGAGGTAGGCAGCCGAGCAGCCAGGCGAGCGAGCAGGCAGGGTGGGCACAGAGCGATCATAACTCAGGTGACCGCGGACAAGCAGCGCTTGTTCCATGCATTCGGAACACGGAACACACACGAGTTCGCCGACGTTGGGCACGACGTGCCTTCCATGGGCGCCCGGGACACTATCTCTTTTCCTCCTCTTTCCTTGCCCTCTTTCTATTTAGCTTTTCATCTTTATCTCTTTCTTGCACGATCGCCTCTTCTCTCTGCTAGCCGTGCCGCTCCCCTTCCTCCTTCGCTGATGCATTTGGACGTTCGTGGCGCGGACGGTGGCAGCCGCGGCACGCCACACAATCAGACGATCTCTGTTGCGTATACTCGCGTGCAAAAGTTCGACGATGAACTCGGGGAAAAATAAAAAGGATGCCGGTTTTGGTGTACATATGAAATATTGTTTATACAATTTGTATGTTAATTACATATATCTCCCGTGATTTATTATTATAATAATTAGACTGTGGTTCTTTATACAACTTTGTAAACTTTCGAAGTAGCTTACTGTTGGATGAAAATTTATTTTTTCTTCTAACTGTATCATAAAGTTCAAATGTTTTATAACTGGATTTTTGGGAAAAATGGTAATTTTCTTTACTTTACGGAATTATTAATGTTATAAATGGAAAATTTTCTTACATTTTTGGAAAAGATTATTTATCATATTTTTCTCGTGTTTATAAATGGTATAAATCACATTCTTTTGAAGTAATTTGCAAGGATCAGCGTTAAACAAAAATATATTTCTGCTGTTAAATATTTTATAAAGTTATCAATAAAATGAAAATTTTCTTAAAGACTTATGAAAGGTTTTATTTTATTGTACGTCGCACATTTACAAAGCATTATAAATCAGACTCTTTCCGAAGTACATATTCGCAAGGGCCAGCGTTAAATAGAAATTTATTTCATCTATTAAATATTTTGTAAAGTAAACATGAGAATTTTCTTAAATAGGTAAGTTACGATAAATAAAAGATTTTACTTTATTGTATTTCACACCTTTATCAAAGTTATTAAACCACATTCTTTTAGATTAATTTACAGGGATATGCGTTGAATCGAAGTTGTTTTAAATAGTTGATCACGTTAAAAGAAAAATAAGAAATTTCTGACATTTTTGTGGAAAACTTAATTTTATTATATTTCACACGTCAATAATTTTAATAATTGTATAAAATTCACTGTCTACATACTAAAACACATAATAATAAATACCAATGGCGTTGAAAATATATACTGAAGTATTTGTATACATATCTAATCAATGAATTATTTCAATTTTGTTCGCAAACATATTATTTCTTTCCTAATGCCTCACTAATGGCACTGCCATCTTGTATTTAAGAACATCAAGACGCAGCCAAAGACAATCCCTCAATTTTTCTATTTGCTGAAACTGCAATGACACACAATTTAATTTAAACTGCACAGACGCATACATACCTATAATTAAAAGTCCTTAATGTTCCGTTATTAATACTTCAAAACTTTAATGACAGCATTTCGGGGGACACTATTACTGTCTAATAGGTACTATTAGATTACTATCAACGTAAAACTTCAAACGTCGATGTAGATGAACATGTCATCGAAACTAGGTAACTGGCTACGTCATTGCGCATTGAATATTTTACGACATTGGTAGCGAGGACACGAGACCGTACAGCGACATCATTAATTTAAACGGAGCGAGCTATCGGTTCTACTAAAACTTTCACACGATCGATCCGACGATTGTAAGAACTATATTACACCTTTAATCTAACACGAGGTAAGTCACCGGTGACCGACACAGAACTTTCCTTTCACGCAATGTCGGCCACCGGTGACCGACACAGAACTTCCCTTTCACGCAATATCGGCCACCGGTGATCGACACAGAACTTTCCATTTTACGCCAAGTCGGTGACCGGTGACCGTCAGATAATACAAATTCAAATGTCGAATAATCCAGTCGAAGTAAACGAAATATCAGCCGAAATAGACTCCACAGTGAACGTGTTGTCAACGACCGAGGGCACACATAAGTACAATGAGTACTTTTGCGGACGATTGTACCAGGAGCGTACACGGTCGTCCGAAGAAGAACTGGCTCCGTGGTCGCCAGCTCGTGTCCGTCCATCCGTCGCGCTACAAATGAAGACTTTAAATAATTTAGTCGCCGGCTGTAAATCCCGTCGGGAAGCGACGTTAATCGATACATGCCGCTGTGTACCGCGCCGTTATACGGCTCGGGAACATTTATGAATGCGCGCTATGAATCACGAGATAATAATATCGCGCATGCTCTCTCTCTCTCGCGTGCGCGCGCGCGCGCTCGCATCAGTGTGCGCCCGTGAGCGGGGCAGCCACGCTTGTGAGTAGCAGCGTGTTCTCGGCCTCCCTAGGATCGTGGTACCCGTGCAGTAATACACGCCTTGTGCAACCCATTATTACGATTATATTTTTTTCAGATTCGACTGGAAATGCCATAAACCGTCCGGTACCGCTTTTTACGACGTTACACGGTGAGCCCCGGAGACTTTCGCCACGAAGTGCTGACGATTCTTACGACAATAAAAGGACAGTGAGTAATGGGTGTGTTCGAACGATAGATTTCCATGTCCACATCGTTGTAATAAATTTTTTGTAATGCGACCGGGTATTGAAGAAAATATACGGCCGTTTGAATACGTTGAGGTTTCTATTGTGCCCCATATAATTGCATACTGGGTACAGTTTCTACGATCATCTTTATGATATTAGTAGACTGCGGATGTACATGGTAATTTAGTACTTTCGACACTGATATACAGGGTGTTTCCGAAATGCTGGTACAACCCGAGAAGTGATTCTGTATGTGAAAATAAGTTGAAAATGTAGAATAAAATTTTGTAGTATGATGCTTCGTTTTCGAGATAATCCAATTTGAAGATTCATCTAAAATATAATATACAATAAGTAGAAGCGGACTGTAATGGACAGACGCGTTAGTCGAGTCCTATGCAATTGCACGTGTAGGTATCCAGTAAATATTGAAATTCAATTACGTATCTCGACAACGAAGCACTATACGAACAAATTTTATTATACATTTTTGATTTATTTTTTCATGTAAGATAATTGTTTTTGGTTTGAACCATCAGTTTGAAAACATTCTGTATACAAAACAAAATTGGATAGGATTTCATTTCTTTTATTAGCGGTTTTGATATTTTAATAGTGACATGTAAATAATAATGAAATTTTATTAGACTATCTACTAAAAGATTCTTCCTTTTGGTACATTTTGCAGGTCATGTCATGCTAGGCTCTGCAGAATTAAAATGAGTTTTACCGGATAACATTTTGTTTGATATGTATACATTTTTTAGAGAACGAATGAATGATGATCAGTCATTTGTTTACTATTGACCTGATACAATTCCTTTTAGTATAACGTAATATTTTTATGCGGACAGTAATCCTTTGAACATCTTATTGTTTGCATACTTTGGTTGCTCAAGGCATTTGTAATATGCAGTACAACAAGGAATTTGCGAATGTATTTTATAATGTAGTTGTGCCTTCTGGTTTTCCTCAATCAAAAAGTAATACAACTATTATTTCTGTATCTATAATCACGAACACACAAACTACAATATTGGATAATAATTAATGATTATAGACGTTTAAAAGAAGTACATTTAGACACACAATCAGAAATTCCGATGACTTTTTGGTCATCGATTTTTTAAATTATACTTTCATGTCGATTATCATTTACCATGTTTAATTCTCGGATGATAAACGTAGGCCACTCGTGACCCAGATTTTAAGCTTACGTTACAACGCATGTGAAAGCTTTTGAATAAGTATTAATTCGAGATTCCGATATGGGTCGGAAATGACTCGGCTTTGCCTTCCACGGGTCAATCTTCCGAATGTTAACTGCCGTTATACCGAATCAATAAAATATTGCAGTAATAATAGTAATTACAATATGATTCTGTTGTACAAAATTATCTATGAAAATGAACATTTATTTACGAACTCATAATACCTGCGTATTATAGATATTATTAATGTGTAATGGGTGAAGTTTAGTGAAAATGAGTTCCCCCCTTGGAATTCAATCTTGGTGGCAATAATAAAAATTGTTAAAATATACAAAACCTCATTTTGTATTCCATTAAACACTTCCGAGATATATCTGCTATTTTTGTATAGTGATGGTAATTAATCATCATTTCGATGAGTAAAAAATAATCCGGTTATAATTTTAATTTTATATCAATGAATGGGATTCACAGTGTGAAAAGTCAAAGAAGGAAATTATGATTCATTGTTTTCTTCCAGTAAAAAATGTTTTATAAAGAATGTATAAGAAAAATATCAATAATCTACCATATTTCGATATCTATCATGTTTACGTCAAACAGATTTGTTTTGACTCTCTAGTAAAACATATTGAAACCAGTGTTTCTATAAAACGCAATCAGTCTTATTTTAACCCACAGAACATACTGGTAAGGTTTGACCATTTAATTTTACAACATCCAACTCATTAAACTCATGAAATAGTGTTGTGCAAATTTTCCAGGGCTGTTAAATGTAAAACGAATATTATAGTAATTCTCGGGCTACGAATGTTACAATGACGAGGAACTATATTTCTCTGAATATTAGTAGAGTATGTACGTATTTTGTTTGATGGAAGGTAAATATAAGTTGTATTACCTTCATAAAATACAATTAGTGTAATATAGACATTACGAAGCTGTCGTCTGTGTGGAATTTTTTACAAAATACAAATTATGCATTATTTAAACATTTTCTGTGTACTTAAACAACTGTGTACTTATCGTCTGTGTGGAATTTTTTACAAAATACAAATTATGCATTATTTAAACATTTTCTGTGTACTTACCGTCTCCTATTGTTCCGAATATATTTACTAAATGCTCGTCTATTCAAAAAGTTCAGGGTGCCAAGGCACATATGCTTTACATGAAAACAGACTTGGCATACAACCCTTAAAATAATACAATTCTTAGAGTTCTATGAATCACATTCAACTCTAATGCACAATATGAAGACGATCCATTGTTACATTAAAAATTAACGAAAAGTTTATGACGTATTTATTAATCATGAAACGCAAGAGAACATTAATTTATTTTCTATTTCAGCAAACGTCAAACATAAAGAAGTTAATGCGAAACAATATTACGCCCGAAATTCTTTTAACACCAGAACTACCAAACAAGTCAATATCACTTGTCAGTACAGTCCTATAACGATGATTAAAATGTTATACCAATACATTTTCTAAGATCTTTGGAACTTTTATTACGATATGAAAGTGAAGAAATTAGTTAATTTATAAGTTCGTAAATTTCCAACAGGTTGCCATGTTTATGGATCGATCAAATTAGACACGCGTTTATCATCGGTAGTTCTAGTGTTAACAAAAGTGCAACG
This sequence comes from Dufourea novaeangliae, assembly GCF_001272555.1. Lineage (NCBI taxonomy): Eukaryota > Metazoa > Arthropoda > Insecta > Hymenoptera > Halictidae > Dufourea > Dufourea novaeangliae. Next base: position 1,008,192 of record NW_015374070.1, on the reverse strand, counting down.
TGAAGGCTAAATCTGTGTAAAATTGAAAAACGGTTCTACTTTATACATCGAAAACGTTAAAAGGTACTTGTATGTTCAGTGATCCCGTACAGACCTCTTCATGCAATCGCGCGCAGGATCGCTCCGAAGCGTGCGGCATCGATGTCACCCAACAGCCGACGGTGTAATTTAGATACTTAAACAGTTTATGGGCATCTGCGAAGTTCCTGTTAATTATCACGGTATAATAACACCATGAATAATAACGTCTTAATCTTACCAGAGCGTGACTGCCTGGTTTCGTAACGCGATAAGCGACGATAAAATATTCACTTCGTCCCGTTTTTCACATGTACTCCCAACCCCCTCCCCGGTTTTTAATCGAGATTCCATATATCATAGTCTTAAACGGATGAACTAATTCTGGCCCGGGTATCGTTCGGATCGATTCATTCTCCCCGGGAAATACCGCTAATAAATTACGATAATAGCATTAAGATGGATCGACGGACGGATAGACGCGTAGGCGTGGAGACGTGGCGGCGGACAATATTTTAGCGTGCCAGTAGCTTTATGACCACAGGTTACGAGCCAGGAAGAGCCATAACGCCCCGTATCTCGTTGCCTCGTATACCCCTGCCTCTGCGTTCCTTGCATTTGCGGGAAAGCTCAGCACGGGTGCCAATTCCTAGGAGCGTATCGGACCATAAACTGGGAACGTGATGTATATTACCTTATACCCTCTTCTCTCGCAATCCTTCCACCGTTGGCTTCACCCTAACCTATCTCTCCCTCTTTCTCTCCCACGGTCTGATTTTGCTCGTCCAACGCGTCCGCGTCGTACTCTCGTTACTCTGGATACCACGGGAATCATGAAAATTCTTGTATTTCCATTGGATTCGATACGGACACGGTACAGGAAGATGTACCTCTTCCATGCGAGTTCTATCGTTCGCAACGTTTGCAGTTCATCAACCGTGCGTTACTTCCTCGATCTCCATTTTCCGATGAACAGAGTTCGGCACAATTTTATTCGTATCATACGGTGTGTCATAAAAGATGCATTACCATTTTGTATTTAAATTAACTAGAAGATAATAATGGCCCTTTAATACAGGATTTGGATACAGTTATTTATTATTAGAAGTTCGTTTTAAAACATGTCTAAAACAGATGGCTAGTGGTTTATCTGGACCCAGGTACCGCCCTCTATTCAATCATCAAAAACATTTGCTTTCCGAGAGTTAATGAAACTGTTGTAATATATCAAAGCTGAACCCAACTGATTTATATATGTACGTATAGATTCCATAATTTTTTACTATATTATCAGAAAATAATGTTTGGATCTTTCATTAGAACTGTAAATTCTAGTCTCATTACATGTTTACCTAATCTATTTATTTTAACTACTCCAATCGATATCATTTTCATCAACCTGGAAATGTCAGTGTATCGTTATATAATAATACATTTTTTAACTAATATTTATATAACGTTTCTTTATTATTGTTTATAGAGTATTATTGCAAGATATCATTGTTTAAAATTACGTCAATCTGTTTTTAGCTGTGATTCCATGAGAATAAAAAGCATTATAATCACATTTCTTTGCTAAGTAACCCAATAAATAAAATAAAAACAAATAGAGGAACACAGTCATAGGTATACGACTTCTATATTTAACATTCAATCTGGACTTACTTTAATCATTTTCTTGTTGGGTGTTAATAAATAATGTAATACATTTTGCGAAATTCAGTAATCATTCTTCGAGACATCAAAGGATGTGCTGCCTCAATAATATTCTGTCTGGTTCTCCAACGCCGTGTGCTATTTTAAAAAAAGAAAAGAGTGGGCAGATGTTTCGAATTTGAATTGTGCTGCATAGTCCATTCAACGAGACGAGTCAGTGAAAATAACCAAAACATTCATCTGTTAAGCCCAGCTATCGGTTGGGAACCTGTTCTGTCTCTCTGTCCAACCTAAATGGTCATCACCTTCTTTTGTTTATAGTTACTGACTAGACTTGTTGAATGAGGTGTAGTTTATTTAATCCTTGTGCACTGTTCAACAAATTGTCGCGTTACTATTCCTGGAATTAAACTCGATCTAACAATAAGCTAAAATCGAATTGCGGAAATATACTTACATATCGCTTTGATCGTTTATAAGCCATTCCAAGCTAAGCGTATCAGTTTTGTACACATCTGAGATTTTGCTCAAAATGAAATACGTTATAGTTCATGTGAAAATAACGATTGTTTAAATCATCATTTCGCTGCTTTCGGAATTGTTTGAAAAATACGGACCCTCCAATTTAGACATTTTCATCGATTTCTACAAAAACTACTTTCAGGTAAGCATTTTTTACCTCTGAAACTATTAAAGATACGACCTTGATATGAATATGTACACTACTGGTGTCAAATTAATTTACAAGTTTCTCTGATAAAGAATACAATCAGAAATTAAAATCTGAATTTCGGTCAAACTGACCCGAACAGTGCAGGAGGGTTAAAAAAAAGAAAATTAGTGAATTACTCATTTGTGGATTTAGGTCTAACTAGTTTCTATAGACAGACCTTAATTTGCGAACAGTGTAACCAGGTCAAACCTCGGCCATAACATGCGACAATGTCCATTGGAGCAACAATACATCCATTATGGCAGATGCCGTTTGTCGCCGAAATGGCACGGTCGTACGATTCAACAGACTTATGTACATATAATGTCACGCTATAACCAACATACTTGTAACGCACGTTACTTTAACGCTCGTATAACCTAGGCTTTATCGTAAACATAAACAGCTGTCAAATTTACATATAACAATTCCCAATGGCGTCTTGGACTTTCTACCTGTATTTTATAAATGTTTATCTTCATCAGGCACAAAGGCGAAGTTAGACTTGGGTTTGTAAGGTCATTTAAGGGAGTACATTTACATTTTTAAGCCCTCGTATAATATTTTGATTTGTCATAATTTACCTTTTATATAGTAGAACCTTCATTATCCGGATTGATAAGGAAGCTTTAGGTGTAAATACCAATAAGTATTCTGTCAAATTTAATATTTTTATTTCAAGTGATCAAGGTAACTGTACCACCTCAATAAAATTAATTTTGGTTCTCCAGTAACCAGCTGCCAGTTTTAATATCTAATAGGACGAACATGTCATTTAAACATAGATCCATAAAACTGTTAAAAGATTAAGTTTTTTAAAATTCAATGGAATTCAATGTGGTTCTCTTTTTATTCCAAATCTTAATTCCGGCGAATGAATACCTATTCGATTGCAGTTTCTATTAGGAAATGTATATTTTGCATAAACTTCCTCAGTGTGATTGCAACAAAAAAAACATAATATCGTTCAGGTTCTACATTATATCACCGAAAAAAATATTACCATTTCTTTCTACCTCATTATCTTGGTTCAAATTTGTATTAAAATGGTTTTATAACATTTTCACATCATTTCGAATTTCAGAACATACGTACTGAGATAAACTCGTACAAAAATCTGGAGGGGCATTCGAGTATGCACTGAAACTTATGAATGAATATGAATTTAATACTTCATTCTCAGTACTGTCGTACACGGTTTCGAATAATTAACACGTCTTATTTATAGTCAAACGAAAGCTGCAGCGAAATCAATGCTTCGGCTAGTCGAATTTATAAAGTTTGACGTTTAATTAATACGTATGGTGCCTCGAATGGGCCAATGACACACGTCTCTCGGTATTGTCGCGTGAATGTCGTCGGGTAACTTTTATTCGGTCAGTAAAGTGGAACATTGGCCGGCAGGAAAGCGCGCACCCAATATGAATAAATTAAACTATCCGGACGGTTGTATAACGCAAGCACAAGTCGTAACACTCAAAGGCGCGGTAATGAGAGTAAATCACGGATTTATAGCCGTTCGTCGGAGATTATACGGTAAACACGTATGCAGTTTATCGTCGGTAACTGCATTCAGCCGACGTGGAGGCGCGCGCGCAAACACACACACACACAACACACACACACAACACACACGCGCGAGAAAGAGAGAGAGAGAGAGACATACAGACGCAGATGCACACAGATGCGTGACTGCCCATATTTTTCGTCGCCGAAATGCCGAAGGGAGACATTTCAACACCGATATAATATTACCGGCCTATTCACTTTCAGCAATCTTCGCTGATGCAACCTTCCTTTACGTCTTCGTTCAGTGCCGTAACACAGATACCCGAGAACAAGTTTTTCCAGGAATCGGAAAATTTTTCGTGTCGCACATAGAGGCCATCCGATTTTAAGAATGTTTCCTTGAAAACATTGGTACAAGAATTAAATGATGCACCTGGTATGGATCACAAGTGTTGTTTGACGGGATGCTATATTCTGATAATATAGGAAATTTAGTGTACATTCTGTGAACAGATGGAATTAAGGTAAAAAAATACGGCGTATGTATTTTATTTATACATAGCATAGATGAATATAAACGAATACCTCGGAAAAAATTGGGCTTAACTATAACATTATTATGGATTTCCAGTGTCCTGAACGTATCACTTGCATAAAAATAATAAACATAATTTCAGGATTTTTATTACTTTACAATATGATTATTAAGAAGAATCTATAATAAAATATTAAGTTCCAGTGCTTTTGCATACAATGACTTTTCACTAAAATCCAATGTTGTAGGTTCCATGCTTAAAATTTATTTGTATATAATTTTATATATTGTTTCCAGTGACTGCTGCTTTATTCGAAAATAAAAATGAATGATTCTACAGTTGTGGATTCATAATAGTAATGAAAATAGAAAAATTGGTGCGGTGAAATAACCATCCGTAGAGAAAATTCGGGTTTTTTCAGGAAAGAAGGGTTGAAACGTTCCATACCCGAAAAATACGGCACTGTTGCTGTCAGAACTCTTCCTATTCCCGACGGCCGTTCGTATACGCCTATAGACTTCCATACGGCTATAAATTAGGTTTTATGAGGGAGATAAAATGCGCGTTATTATCTAAACGGAGTCGCCTTTACAGAGATCGTGGCCCACGCTATTCTTCAGGCACGTACGCGTGTATATGTGTGTAGTACATTTTCCCGTGTGCATCGTGCGTGTGTGTGACGACCGCGCGGAAAGGCATTCACCCACCCCCCCCTGCCCACCCCTAAATACGTCGCTTACGACGGCCCTTCGTGATACGCATAGATTGACTATTAAGTCCAGGGAACGAATAGGAAGATGAATGTGATGGATGATAACCACGGAAGCAGGATCACATTAACCATAATATATTTCTCTATTCGTGATTAACTTTATAACACTAGAACTACCTCAAATTTATTCATTTACATACAGCACTGAGACTCATTGAAAATCTCAGAAAATGCAATGTCGTTACTTGATGTAATTGTTATAAGAAATTACAGACCAGTCATTTTGACTTCTTTGGTAGTTCTGGTGTCGCAATAAGTGTAACATAAGTGTAACATGTTTTACACATTTAACACTAATTAAAACTACCAGCGTCGAATATATGTTAAACTAAATTATATAATACATAATACAATATAACTGTATACGTATAGTATAATGTAAAATGTGTAAAAAATTAAAAGTAAAAAAAAATCAAAATTATGTAAATGTGTAAAAAATCAAAATTTAAATGTGATATGTAAAATATAAATGTAAATGTGTAAAAAATCAAAATTTATTTTATATAAACTTATTTAGAATAAGGTCATTGTCCCTATTTCTAATCACGTCCCGATTTCTGCTCAGTAGGTATATTTATTATTAATATGTATTTATGTAATATATATGTACGTACTTTAGTAGTTAATAAAAATTATTATTAAAATACGTTCTGGTTTTTTAATTCTACGATTACCGCAAAAAATTTGGAAAATTATGGGTGGATCTAATTTTTTGGCCAGGGACTGTATTTCTTTTATCATTTGTTTATTAATTGTTTGAATAAAATGTATACTTTTGAATTACGTATAAACTTTAGTGACAAATATGACGTTCAGCAATACTCTTTTGTCCCTTAATTTTTCTCAGTCAGGGTATATTAATAGTTCACCAAATTATTCTATGTGAAATTTATAATAATATATTTTGCAAAATATGTAATGGTACGTTTGTGGATGTTTTTGCGATCTACGGATCGGAGCCAAGAAAAGGTGTGCACACCTAGAAACTGGCTAGATAAGACAGTAGTAGAAGTCATTGCGTTGTCATTTCAATTATGTAACTAGCTCAACGCTTCAACTATGATTAATTGTTTTGTCAGACTGTTGTTGTAATAAATTTAGCGTTCAACGTTCTGTCGCTCCCGTATCATGTGTCGGACTGAAATTCCGAAGATAGACACTTTCGTCACCATCCACTCGTAAATTTTGTCCTCAAAATTTTTATCGACTAGAAAACTACGACAGTTAACAGTTAAACTTTACAGAACATTACTTAAGATCATCACCATGAAATATTTACGGAATAGAAATATGGCATTGCTTTGAAAGTCTCGAATTTTGCAACGTTGCTCCATTTCTAAGAATTGCTCCATTAACGATCCGTCAAATAATAATTGTTCACCCATAAAATTTCGAAATACTGTCGTTCAATGTATTCGTACCATAACTTGTGTAAAAGTTTCCTTATCTTCTATTATTTTTTTACGAAACTTTGATCATTTGATTAGTGACATTTCTTTGGTGAAAATGAGACTAAACATGATGATATTCGGGTAATTTTATCTCAAAAACGCATTTTATTATAAACGTGATTAAATGTTATTTCAATAAAACCATAATATGTATATGGTCGCATTTTTATCAGGAAAGCCTCGATAATTCGTTTGTGAAAGTGTTATGCAAATATTGTCAGGAGTTTGCGGATGTTTATACAGATTTATAATGAAATACAGTAGATAGAAGAAATACATATTCCATTCAGGTTTTCTTATAATAAATATATTAAACAGAGTAAATAGTATACAGTAATAATAAACATTTTATTTGAAAGTTGACGACTATTAATGTAATGTAAGTTAATGAAAATTTTCATTAACATACTGTGTCGTCTGTAGGTATTAGGACGCTTATAGAATGTAACTGCAAATAAACTTATTAACATCATAAAATTAGTGAAGTTTTTAAATCAGTATTATCTACGTAACATTAAGCTGACTAGACGATGCTTACATTATTACTAAGCAATAAAACTGTCATAAAAGATGTAATAACAGTAATAATAGGGTATTAACGGGTTTAGATCATACGGTTTATAATACAGTACCTACACAGGGATATTAATAGTCGAGCAGCATATTCTAAATTCATTCGAACGTAATATAGAACATAACTGTTTCTTAAAGAAAGCTGGCCATCACTGGTAAAGGTTAGCAGAATTATTAATTACGTTCTTCGATTTGCAGTATCGATCAATGCAGTTTTGTATTTTAAACGAGGTTCGATAAAAGTTCAGGTTGAATGAATTATTATACGATCCATATAAAATATAATGTTTTTTTCGAAAAAAGCAGTTCTTTTAATTCTTTTCAAAGTATGTACCTAAATACAAACCTTCAAAATCACGTTATTTATACAGATACAAAAAATTTATACAGAACTCATCTATATAAATAAAAACATAACTATTACCTGGATCATCTCCCACGAAAGAATAACTGGAAATGAAAAAGCAGACGTTGCTGTGAAAGAAGCAGCAACACTTCCGCCAAACGAAACAGCGACCTCCCTCTCACATTAAGATCTAATCAACCACATAAAAATCACTATAAAGAAAGAATGTAAGAGAAACTAAAATTCATAGCATAGTAATGATTTTTGCCAACCAATACCGCATAGAAATATGAGGAAAGAAAAATAATTATTGCCGAATTAAAAACTGCCTACTCTAAAATTACACACCAATGCTTAATAATAAAAAATAAACTTCCTTGACTGCAACTACTGCCACAAATTGTATATCAGCTAATCATATTCTGTTCGATTGCAGAAGATTCGAATCTCAAAGCGGAAACATAACATAAACCCTGACACAGCTTTCATTTCACAAGACCACTTAAGCAAAACAATCAATTTTCTATACGACACAAGCCTTTAATCTAAAATCTAATTTCCTTAAAACATCGTCATACACACTGAATTTCGTCGCTAATGTCGAACACTAATCTTCAAAAACAAAGATTAATGTCGACCCCTTTAATGACTTCATATCGATTTCGAGCATTGTCACAGGGGAAATAAGTAGCGAAACAATCACTGTTCACTTTCTTTAATTTTTTTCTGCTTCTCTTCTACACTGTCGTTTATAAGTATCAGGATATTTATCGAAAATACAGTAAATATTACAAGAAAGTACGAAATTGCTGGAAGTCTGAAATAGATATTGTTCAGGGCATATCAAAGCCCAATAAATAACATTTATGCTACTACAAGGTAGTAAAAGTGGCCTGAAATATATAATTTTTACGAAAATCACATTTTCATCTTCCAAAGAGGTGTCGTAATATGTATATGCGACAGTGTGAAAGAGAAGAATAAAAATATGATAAAAAGCTAACAGTTGTCGTTTCGCTATTTATATTCCTCCGGAACAATGATCGAAATCGATATGAAGTCGTTAAAGGGTTTCGAAATTAATGTTTAGCCCGAACACCACGAGGAAACGTCTACTTATGCAGCCTGAAAGACGAAACGCGCGATTTACGAATACGGGTTCCGACGTTCCTTATAATTTATAACAGTTGGTTTCGCAACAAGAGCAGTCAGAAGTGACCACCCAGTGGCAGGGTAAAGGATGTTCAGTCATAACATCTGATGAAGCGAAACATTAACGAGGCGATATATCAGCCGGCTCTTATAGACGTAGCGTGGGCGGTATCTTGGACATCACCCAGAAGAACGAGCACGAAGTGAAATGTGAAAGAAGTAATTTCTCGGGACTGCTATGCCCCGTTCATCGAAGTGGTAAGAGACTCTTTGGCTTATTCACGACTACCATTAAATTGTTGGGACGATGAAAGACCGCTAAAAGTATGAAATCAATAGCTACCTTGCCAAACGGAAGATGTTGACGTACAATGCCGCCTAAAATAATATATAACGTTTCGCAATACCTACATGTTGTGTACTGTGTTATGCAATGCATACAGGAACGCGTGTTATCGAAGCCGTTTAATATCATTTTTCGGTGTTCTGTTGGGAACAATGTTGAGCGTTACAAGCAATGAAGCGCGCGTTAAATAAATCAGGCAAGTATTTATGGTATGATTGCAGTTCGAAAAGTGTTGGTAGCTCCTTGGACATTCGTGTAATATTCGACAGGTATGTAACCTATAACAAAGCTGTTTCTAGACTATTGTCGCATATGTTTAACTAAATACGAATTATGTAAATTAGACAATGTTTGAATAGGATGCATAGCTTTATGCAACGAACGATGAAATTTGGTCATGGGTTGTATAGTTAATTCACATTGCTATAAAGTACGAGGTATTTGCGTGTAAGAGTAATCGTTTATTGAAAGAGTACCGGGTATTCAAAGGATCGAACGTAATAAAATTATAATTTTCACTGGAATACCAGATCACATTTAAATATCAGTCAACAAAAATATAAAGCGAGTAGATTCTCTATTTTTTAAGTATTCACAGATGAATGTGAATACATATTTTAGAAATTAAATAGAATTGAATTTGTAATGTTTAAGCCTTCTTAAAAGAAACAAAAGTTTAAAATAAATGCAAAATAAAAAATACAAATGGATTAAGCCGTTAAATGTTCTCAAAGTTTTTCTTAAACATCATACGATACATTAGACTGCTTTTAGGTGTGTGAAAAGGTAATGACCACGACATTTAAATTGATATGATGGTTTTATTTTATTGTATCGACATTAGCAGTGAGTTCAATTTGTGTCCGAAAAACGGTAAAAATGTAAAATAAATGTGGGGAACTATTTCGAATAACAGCTGCTGTTGCGATTGTTCAATATTAATAAACATGTTCGACGGAAAAACGACAATTACTTTTATATACACCAACACTAACACGTTTCGCGTTGGTCATGTAAAATCACATATTGTTTGCATACGCTATATTAAACGCTGTTATCGTCCTTTTACGGGTGTTTTCAATTAAAATTTTATATCGAAACAGTAATTACATTTTTAGCTATAACAGTTTTTATAAAGTAAAATCTCTGAAGCTGCGTGAAATGTGTCGACGTAAAACAAATTAACGAAAGTTCAAATTTTTGCGCGTACCTTGCGAAACAATGTGTTACAGAAATAGGGCATTTAAAAATATTTTTGATCTATTCGTTTAGACCTAGATTCCGTTGCCCGCGAGATACCGTGAGAAACGTTTATTTGCTAATGTACTTTCAAGTACACACCAGCAGTGCGATTTATGTGTTTCGAACGCACGTCTGTGAAATATTAAAGAAAGACCGTAACAGGCTACCCGTGCAAAACGTAATTCACAGATGTTACACGGGCGTTTATCAATGCCCGAGAAAAATTCACATCTTTTATTCCATAAAACCAGAAATTTGATACTGCACGTCCTTTATACTCCTGCCGAAAGACCCATCGCGTAAATCTCCTATAGTTATTCATAAATAACGCAAGCTTTCATTGTAGCCGAATGTTCGTGTGTGTAGAAATTGTGGCTGAAAGCATCTCACTTATATGAATTTCGATAAATCTTTCAACAGTTTATAAATGTCATTGTTAGGCAGAGACAAGATTCAAGTCCATTCCATTTATCTTTTCTGATACATTGGTATGCAAATACATATTATGTCTAATCTATAAATCATTCAAGATGTTTCAATCTGAAAATAGCCATACAAATTGTAAATACGTAAAAAATATTAAATTTTTCAATATTCTCACGAAATTGACAGGAATAAAACTATTAATAACATCAACTCTGTTTTCGGTCACATTGAACTCTCTTGAACCCTCTTGACTCTTAATTTGTTCCTGAATAGCTTGAACTGTCATCTGTAAAATACCAGTCAAGAATACTTTACTGGAACTGAGTGCATATCGCAAATGCAATACAACATTAAATCGAAAAAGCACTGACAATAATTGTTCCACGTATTTACTAAATTATACATATTAATCCACCGTAGACAAACATATTTTTCACACTCCGTAAGCAAACTGGGTCGTTCAAATGTCCAAGTCTAATTATTTTACCTACTGTTTTCGGTTTTCAAAAAATCTGAAATAGTCTCGGGATAATATCCCCAGAGATGGGCAAAATTTTTATCTAAATAAAAATCGTGAATAAAGAAAAAAAGATAAAAAAATTTGTATCGTTACTCAAAGCTTGAACAAAAAAATAACTTTATCGACGAGCGTCGATTAAATAAATTTATTCAACGACAATTATCCGATGAGTAAAAGTTACTTTTTGTATTCATGGCGTTTCACTCATAGCGTCGATGATATTTTCATCGTTTATTTGTATCTTTTATCCGAAGGCTTTGAATAAATTTTCAAATAACTTTGGCCAGCCAGCCAGCTCGAAAAAACGCGCTGGCGAGCGTCGGGCGTCAAACGATAGATGAGATAAGGAATCACGCACGAATGAAAATTTAAATTTTAACCATTTTCAATATATAATAATGAAAGTGTCACTCCTAGATTATACAATCTTTCGTTAGGTCAAGTATTTAATACTTCTAGCAATGAAAATAAAAATTCGGAAGAAAATTGGGAATTTGCTTGGGTCATCAACGACTAACATTGCCTACGTAGGGTTAAATTTGTCTATATTAAATTCCAATTCTACCATATTTTTCGCTGGCATGAAAGTCTAAGCTATAATCGTGCTAAAGAACGTGCAAAATAAAGGAAGTACAATGTAGGTTGATTACTTACAATAACGCAGTTTCCTTAGGACGCGATCCGCTACGAAAATCTAAAGTTTCCGTGGCTTTGATATATGCCACCTATTCCGCTGACAAAAGGCAAGAAAAGTGTTCTCTCGCTGCGGCAGTATAAATAATCGTGACTTGGCGGGTCAGCGCAATAAGTTTGTGCAGAAAAATACGAGGCGGTTGCGGCAGCAAGCATTGGGACGAAGCCTATTACTCATTGGCTTAAGTCCGATTCCCAGTAGCTAATGAGACCGGCATACCGACGTGACCGTGATCATCGTAGCCGGTATATGTATGTACTTTCCCCAACAATTGATGACATGGGACATTGTCACGTCTGCACGAAGAATGCAATAAGTATGATGCAAGTGCGTAACAGAATATGTATTACGGTTACGCGTGCACAGTATTAGATCGAGTCGCGTGAAGCAGACTCGATATGTATATTGATAAGCTCTATCCTTAGATACATATTGGGTTGACTAAAAATTTCGTGTGGCTTTCAAGGGGTAACGCCACGATGATACGCCAAAAATGGTAGGATAACTTTCAAGGTGATTTTATGGAAATTTACCCTAGTACAGACTCCTCTCGATTATTCTCCCGTACTTGGGTCCGCGCCGAGACAATAATCTTATAGGGAGAAATGCTTCAGGACTTCGTAAATTTGTTCTTTGCCCGAGCCTCGACAACAAAAGCGGAGGGGCAACAAAGTATGCGCTTGACAGGTTCCACGGCCTCCCATCCCTCAATGGTGGGGATAATGCCTGGACAATAATCGTGTAGAACAGGGGTGGCCAACGTATTACGCATGCGCCAAATGTGGTGTATTGAAAGATTACAAGTGGCGCATTTCATTATAAAATTTCTCCAGTACCCAAAGCCCATATTCTTTGGTTCTATTTGCTTTCATGTCAGGTCCTTCCGCATATGGCTTAAGACACTCGCGTATGGCGCATCTGAACTCGTATATGGCAACAAAAGGTTGGCCAGTAGTAGTGTAGAACAAGCCAGACAATAATCGAAAGAAGTCTGTAGCATTAATGGTTGGCCAACGGTATTCAACAGTTGGGAGTTAGTTGGGATATAGTTAGTATTTTTACCTACAAATTCTCAAAATAGGGCCGAAAAAGTTATGACAATTTGTCAACGAATATCCAATGTTTGCCCTACAATTATGATAGTTGGTTAATTAACAAGAAATTTACGTTTGTGTGTAAATTATGTCGTAGTAATTGCTTTACAACTGAAATTTACGTTTCCCTTTTTCTTGTAAATTTTAATTGGCTCATTATCATTGTTAACACATTTCGTGCTCAGGTCCTTTTCGCGTGACTGCCCGTTCACGCCAAGTGGGTGATTGATGGCCCACGAGAGAATGTACTATAAGAACCGTTTATGGTGTACACCTTATAAGAATATACTTATAACAAGGCGAGCACTTTGATTGAATTATTAGAATTTCTTAACATTACGATGCATTGGGTTAATAGTAAAAATGGGCTATCGGCTATCGTCAAAATCGGCTACCATATCTTAACAAAATACGATAGGCAAAGTTCGACTACAGATATATCGAACTTGCAAGTAACAAGATACTTAAATTATAAACTTTTTTTAAAAAAATGATCACTTGCCTTGTTTTCTTGTTTCTAATCTATTTGTTCTTATTTATATTTATAGCAACTGCATTATCAGTCTTCTCGAAGTTGGACTTACACCACATTCAAAATAGATGGCCCAATGCAGTGAGTGTAAATTTTGATATAGGTATATTTTCGAAAAGGGGTAAAATGCCTTTCATGCATTATTGTAATAATTTATTCAATAAATTAAAAATGATATAAGTACTTAAACTTCCATCTACAGAAATAGATTGTTTATTTTTTTCTCGGACTAAAAATAAGGAAATTAACGATAATCTCGACCATTATTTTCTACTGAAATATGGTGATTATAAAAATTCAACTTTCATGGGCACCAATTCATTCTTGAAATTGAAATTTCAGATAACGACTCGAGTGTCTCGAGGTTAGGGAGAACAAATTACCGTAATTATGATGACGTTGCTATCGATTGCTAATGATGGCGTATGTAGATGCGTACATATACTGAGTTCATGGTTATTCTTGTTAAGAAATGTAACCAAATCAGTAAAATAATACATCTGAACATTATTAAATTCTAGATTTATATGTGGCAATAATGAAACTAATTTTGATGTATTGTTTGCTTCTTAATGTAATAAAAAATTCTTTCTTCGTGATGATTCTACAATATTTAACATATTTGGTTTAAAATGATTGCGTCTCAATGAAACAAATAATACCAAAGATGAACAATAGAGTAAAAATATTATACTATTTGATTATTTCTTTCTAATTAAATGTGTGTCAACAACTTATTATTATCAAAATTTCTATAGGTAAGTAGTTTGTTAAGAAATTTAACACTATTTACTTGTTACTCCTGAGAAAATTACAATATAAGTTAGTTTATAAACACTTGAAATTGCATAACACAACGCACTTCAGATGTGATACGAATATTAATTTTTGCCAGCTTAATCACTTTTAGACGTCTGAAGTGGATAGAAATATTTAAGTTTATTAGTCGAAGTTAGATTCCCTAGGTTCACAAAGGAAGAAAGTATTTTTGCACCATTATTAGAAAAAGCTTGATTGCTTAAAAATAAACGGTAGCAATTGGAAGAAATATTTAAAAGACGATCGTAACTATGGTCTCTTTACTAATGATTCGTTTGTTAAAAAATGATCTGTCCAGTACTTTGAACAAAATTTCGTGACGATTACTTACAACTTTTACTTAACATTTTCACCCGTAAATACACGGAGCTCTTTTATCCGAGTTTCATCACAGTCCACAATAACTTTTAAATACTTTTAATGTACCTTATACTACCGCTCAAAAGTTTCCGGAAACTTCGTATGTAGATGTGTAGTAGCAGCACGTAAAGGTTACAGAAATGTATAAACTGATCATTAAAAACAATTTGTATAACTTTTGTATACCGTGCACAGTTTATAAATTCCAATTATGCATGTAAAGAACTTGCCAATATTGTGTTAAATGCGCGATTATTTTATGTACCCGCCCCTTTTAGATGTCACTGTTTTAATTAATTGCCGTTGCTTCTCTCAGTATTTTAATTGGCTATACATTAACTTCATTTAAATCAGAGAAGAGCCTTCTTTAACTAACCCATAGTATAGAAAAGTAACCTGAAGATGAAGAATATTTTATAAAACCGACACTTATGGACCCAATATTTGTTATTGTATACTAATTAAAACATTTATACACAAATCTTACAAGGATGGTTATCATATCAAGCAGATTCAGAAGTTTTAGTTAAAAAATACATTGTTTATTTAACATTTTTTAATGAAAAGGTTACCTATTTTTTTAACACATCCGAAAAAACAGGTAGGTACAACGAATGTTCATTATTTTTGAGTAAAAGTACTTGATACGATAGACATCCCTATAAGTTTTAAGTAAAGCTTTGGTGTTTTATTTCAGATGAGTGGATCTCCAAATTTTAAGTACACTGTTTGGACATCCGTTTTTTTAACGTCACAGTCATTGCTGGTTTTTACAGTACATACAATAGTAAACAAAATGAAAACAAAAATTTCATATCTTAAAATATATAATATATTAATGAACTACAGACTGATTGTTTACTCTATGTGGTACAGTTTACTTTTACAAAATTCCTAAATAAACCGTCTTTTTACAAAATGATCAATACTGCACGTGACTTGTTACATTTGCGAATGAAAATTATTCTCGTTGGACACCAAACGGCAACCAACTACGTACAAGGATACATACCTTCATTTCCTAGTTCAGGCAATACCGTAGCACAGGGGATTCCGAAAATGAAAGCGACATCCCGATAAAAATACACGGCCCGGCAACGTGGATTGTAAAACGTGCTTAGCGAGCAAGCCAATAAAGGAAGACAATAAATCTTTCGAGAAAGATATGAGCAAGCATGACAGCGGCACCGTGCCGAGACCCATTATTCATTGGCTTAAGCCGGACTCGAAGCAGCTAATGAGGTCGGCATACCGGCGTGTTCGCGGTGATCATAGCCGATGGACAGGCATAATAATCCGACAGAGATTGCCGATCGGCGAAACGTCCGCCGCGGCGTGGCACAGTAGCCACAGATGGAGCTTCGATATGGTCACCGAGCCTGGCGTCCAGACCGAGCGAGAATTCGTTCGTGGAAGCGGTTAACTACGTCGTGTCGTGTTCTGACTCCTGACGCGTACACCAATTCGCGTAATGTCCCTGCTGGTAAAGGTCTTAGCACGCACTTTTCAACGATCGATGTCAGATCATAACCGTGATCTCGTTTAATTTCGTTCTGACACGAGCTCGCTCGTGGCCTACGAATCATAGGCACAAGCACGTGGTGTATGGAGAATGGATGGCAAATACGATTAAGCTTTTTGCGGGAATTTTAGTTTTATTTAAATTTTTTTCTTGAAATCTTCATGGAATGTTTTTAGACGTATAACTGATTAATAATATTTTTCAAATTGCAATTTACTGTTTTACCAATTGAACAGGGTCGTGATTTTTTAATTGTAACGAAGGGAATGTTATAAACAAGAATATTGATGGAATGATTGATTACTTTCGATTGTACGCGGAAACTTGAAACGAATGTAATCTAGATTGCAGTGATGTCTGGTGACCGGGTTCAACATGCTGTTTATTTTGAAGGTGGTGAAAGTTACATTTTCAGAAAATTGATATTACGGTTGTTATGATTACAGATAAAGGCAAATAATTGTAAACGAATAACGAAGAAAAAGTGGACTTGCACCACTTTCAGAATAGTGGGATTAATTGTAAGTTCAGGTTTTCAGAAGCCAGACCAACACCATTTTCAAATAACTTCTTCATTTTTATATTTCAAATTGTTCATTTTTGTGTTTATTGGCGCATTGTAATATTAACCTTATATTTTAAATAAGTTACTGTGTAATATTTATGTGTTGGTGTAATTCAAGTCTTTAAAATAACAATCTTTGTAACATTGACGAATTTTTCTGCCTTTTGTTTTATGAAATTAGAATAATCAGTTTGACTCCGGAGAAGCTCAATTACGGAACAAACATTCGAAGTTAATGAGATTATTTTGTTATACTTGTTACGAATACCAATGAGTAATCCAATATTTTTGACATATTTAATATTTATTCCAACGGAAAATAGAAATTTAATCTTCTCACGCTTATGTTTTTCTTCGAAGGTGATTCCTATGAATTAATAATGACAAATTAAATTGTCAAGTAAATATGTAAAGATATATTTGCATCAGACATAGTAATACAATTTACTATTACAAAGCAATTGTTAACTAGGTATCTAGTATACTTATTGTTAAAAAAAGATTTTGAAAGGTATCATTTCTGTTCAACAGTAACATGTATTATAATGAGGGAGATAATTATCGATAGACACGTTATTAAGAAAATATAAGTATAGGTGTAATAACTATATAGCGTATGTTTAACATATTTATACACAAAAGCAATTTCATCGTGTGAATGTAACAATAATAAATAATAAAATCATTGTGAACTCTTTTATTAGTCATTTAAATAAGCCATAAAACCCAAAAATTAAACAAGCGTCACAATATTTGTTTAGTAAAATGAGCAATATTAGTATGTTGAACTCCCGGTCGGTACATTTATTCGGATAAAAATTTATACTGCCACCATCTATATCTCGTATTCTTGGCAACACCGAATATCCAGCGGATTTTGATGTCAGAAAGTGTTCAGTTTCATTTGTAGACTCTTGTCGTTACGGTTTTCTCTATCGCACGTAAGAAACGAAATGTAATGGAATATCAGGTTCCTTTACCTTATCGGTACTGACTATTATTCGATGTCAGTTTTGTGAAAATATGAAACTCATGGTTCCTCGATTTCACGTTTCTTCTATTTCTTCAATATTTTCATAACAATTTGATATCGATAAGACGTATCGTTGCAAATATTCCTTGCAGCTTTTATTTTTTACAACTGTGCAACTTCTAAATACAAATAATTAATTTCCGTTTTTAATTTTCCAATTTATTCGAATAAGAGACACTTTATAAAATTAGCGTTAAAAACTATAATGATAATTATTAGATTTTCTTAACGTTTTTATTAAATATAAACGAAGAGTATAAATTATTTAAAAATATACTATAAACAAGTGATAAACTTTTAACGTCACAATGCAAAGAACACAAATACTTACAGTGCCATTCAGTCAATTATGTTTAAGTACTCTGACAATATCTTTAATATTCAATTAAACACACATTTGAATCACTCGTTCACATACCAACATGTGTTGTTCCATTTGATTCTTGTATAATAAATGACGTTTTAGGTCTGAAAATTTGCAATGATTGCAACTTCGATACACTGTTGCCAGTTACAAGTTTATTAATGCCTTTTTTATAAAAATTGAGATAGCTGAACAAAAGCACCCTGAAACACGACATTATTATTATGCTGTAACCCAATAACATTGAACTGATTGATTTTTAATATAGTTCCAAAAAATTTCCATTATTATTATCATTATCATTCAATTATGATTTTAGTAATATTTGCAATAGAATATAATGTAAGTCCTGCATGACTTTGTTTAACAGAACAATAAAACAGTGGATAAAAGTGAGTGGAATTTGTTGATGTATAAATAAATAACACTTTTTACTGCTTGACTGTGTGCATTGGTATTTAGTTTCGTAATTTTATATGCATAGACTCCTCGATCGGCAGGGAGACGTATTTGTAGAGTCGATCGCTCGACACCTCACGGTTTATGATACGATCGCGTTACACATCGTCGTCCTGTGTTCTACGGTGAGTTTCTCACCTGTTACACGACGCACACATCGATCGTGTCACGAGATACGTTCAGCTACTTTAGGAAAGCAGCTCGACTTTCTCATAATTTAGCCTCGCGACAAGGGGACATGATTTTTATAAACCAAAAAGTTGAATAGGTTATTCACTGTTGATGAAAATATTATCGGTATGTTCAAGCGTACGGCGTCTATTCTACCTTATAAATACCGACTAAAATAGTATTATTAGTGAATACGTATATATAAATTGTATTAACAAATTTCTAGTTTGTCGGATATTGGATTCAACATGGCAGCTTTTCTAAACAGCTCACAAATATTTTCTACGGGATTTGCAATATTTACTCTTGTAAAAAATTCGTACAGAATTATGACATGTAAACGGAGTCTTGCAAAAGATTATATGTAGGTCCTCAATTTTGTTTCAAAAAAATAGAACGCACTTAGTCACGCAAATTTTTTTTCTGAACAGCAATGTACACATTGACATGAGCTCATAATGCAATACATTAACAGGACTGTTTATTGTTTCCACAAAACCATAGCAGCAATATCGTTCGCAGAAAACCCATCGAAACTTTTGCAATGATCCAAGAAAGACGGGCAAGAACAAAGTGATGATTTCAGTAAACAGAAGTGGCCATTAGAGCCAAAGTATAAATTCACATAATAGACGTATGAATAATTAACGCAGATACGGCAGGTTATTATAATTCCATCGTCCGTGTAGGACAGTAAGGAGGAAAAGACTGTGCAGCAGATGCTCGGCCGTTTGTGCGCCCGCCTCCTTTCCGACGGCAGGCTAGAAATGTGTCAACGTGTCCGGGATAAAAGACGAACGTCCCGTGAAGCTTCTCATTAGCAGACCGCAACAGGGTGTCCCTGAATCCTTCCATGGTTTTTCACATTTCCACCCGCCGCCCTCGTAAATTCTGCGTAAAGTCCGCCGAAAAGAATTCTCCAGGTGCCCGGGCCGTGTCAAGGGACTTCAACGACGGGGGCTATAGAAACGCCTACCAACTAATCTTCGTATTCACACGCACAAAGGTCATGACTAATGATCCCAGTATACCGGCACAATAAGATTTACTTCCCTCTTTGCAGTCCCTTGTGCCCCAGCCAGCTGAATAACGTTACTAATTCCTTTTCCCGACTTTGTCACCTGATGAATAGGATACAAATTTGTGTGAGTGTGCAGAACGTCATTCTACTTTCTTTCGTATAAGACGATGTACTGTATACAAAGTGTTTGCGGGTGAAACCGATCGGCAGCTAATGGTTGAAGGATCGACACGTTCACTGCAATGTGGATGGGTATTAATATTAAATACTAAAATTTAATACTATGTACAGTAGAGCCTCCCATATCCGCACCCCTATTATCCGAACATTCTAATATCCGAACGTTCTAGTATCCGAAAGTTCTGTTATTCGAATAGCCGTTTCGTAGCGATGTTTAAGTCAAACGAATTCTGTAGTATAACAGTTTTGTATGAAGCTAACAGCGTGCGATGTTACAATGGCAACTAAACGAAACCGTGTAGTTCTAACTATTGAAACAAAATATAAAATAATTAAAGAGCTCGAAAATGGTGAAAGTGCAATGAAATTAGTTATTTTGTTAAAAAACTTATGCGATTTAGCAGCTAAAAAGATATGGGATCTTTAAATATCAAAACAAGGTGTCACTTTTGTTGATTTCCATTTGAATAAATAAAGTTCAATATAAAAGGAAGTGATTGTTCTATTATCTGAAAATTCCCTTTTCCGGCCACTTTTGTCTCCCTATTAATATGGATACGGGAGGCTTTACTGTATTTAAATAATTGAAGTAAATATTACGTTGATGCATACGAAATATTGTTTTCTCGAACTTCGAATTTTCCGGGCTAATAACATCCGTTAATTTCTATCTGATTTTCTATTGTATTAAACTATATTGAAGAAGAAGGAATACGGTCTAATGCACGTGTCAATTGTCATGAATAAGCAGACCATTCGTGTGATTTTTTATATGAGTTTAAACTTAATGCAAGTACCGCAAAAGTTGCTGAAAACGTAAATTTAATATTTAGAGAAGGTTATGCATATGTTAGCACTAGAGTGTAGATTTTATGTATTTATAGCATAAGTGAATGTATAAAAATGAACAAAATACGGGCTTTAATAATATTTAGTAGATGTATTAATTTATTTCCAATGTAATTGAACCATTGATGAAACAATCTCTGTGTATGTTTGGTTTTTCAAAATTTGTCAACGTTGGTTCGTAAAATTTAAGGCTGGTGATTATTTAGTAGAAAATGAATTCAAGAGGAACACCAGTAAATGCCATCGACAATACTGTTTTGAGAGGTATTATCGAAAATAATTCACGACAAACAACCAGAGAAATGACGTTTACGTACCGTTGAGGAAACTACGTGTAGTTAAAGTTGTATTACTAATAGTAAATATTTTTACTAATAGTAAATATTTAAATAGGGAAAAATTAAATACTAAACAGTAAACAAGTTGTCTAATTTTGAGACTTATATGAAAGTATAAAAATAAATAGTATGTAACTTGCATTAAGTGTTTGAAATAGTTTGTTCAAATAGTTAGTATTAAGTTTTGTTCAGTATTAAGAGTAATACATTTTTATTTATTTTAATTTAGACTTTGTTCCCTTGTAATTGTAAACGTCGCAGTTCTTCTAATGAAATTATTATTTTATTCCTTTCGTTGGTATAAAATGAACTTATATCATAAAAGCGTTGGAATCGTTTAAACACGGATTGTTATAGTAAAGATAAAAAGTGTAGCATTCCATTTAAACAAATGATAGTGACTTGAAAATCTCTGTTGCATTCCTATCCAGAAAAAAGGTATTACTGACGTGTATCATAACATCTTTGATACAGTACAATTTTTGTAAGTAACATTTTTTCGAATCTTGACAACTATTGGATCTATTCTCAGTGGATAAAGTTATTGTCCCACCTCGTGTAACAACCTAACACTTGAACGTGACGGAAATATCTGGAAGCAGTGTCGTGCGTGAATGTACCTACATCCGGCTCAAAACTATATTTCCACTATTGTAAACGCACGATACGTGCTTGAATACAACAAAGGACCAATCACTTTCCTTACTAACACGATTGTCGTGTCTGTAGTGGTAAAAAGATAGCTCTAGAAAATTATACTATTCTCTAATTTTAATTCTTCCATGATCAAATATTCTTACTCTCATAGTATTATATTTGTAGTTATTTGTGAATAACAATATTTTATGTTTAAGCACTTTTGATGCCACTTCTCACAAATTTCTTTATACAGAAGGAAAATAAAGAGAAATATGTACTATTTCGTTGGAACAAAATTAATTTAATATTTTATCTGAAATGTCTAGACTGCGAATGTTTATGCACAATGACAGTTTACAAAGTAATTCATTAAGATAAAAACAATTATTGTATTAAAAATAAAATAGAAAACTCGTTGAATCTTACATAAGTTGTGTCTTTTATTGTATGTCAAAGAAATTTACAAGCTATAAGTAAATCAAATCTGCAGTCTAGAAATGTCTATACATTTTTTTCGTAAGGAAGTAGGTATACTAGAATCATAAGGCGTCAATGACAGAAATAAATCGAGTGTCCTTCATTTGTAACGATATTGGTCTTTCAATTTCATTTTAAGTAATAAGTAATGAATATTGTTCCGTACATCGAGTAGAACACTTGTTATTTCATATTAATTAACGTCTTGTCGATATTATCGCACGACGAAATAAAATTACTTTCCGTCTTCGTTTGTACTTATCTTGGCGGCATCTCTCAAAATGCAACCACTAATTTCCCCCCTCGGTCTTTGTCATTGGACGAAAAGGTTCGAAACGTCTGTTGGACAGACGGTATATACTCTCGTTGATGATTGTTGGGCGGGCTACTCGGACAGGTCATAAATTTTTCTCCAGGAAATTGTAATGTATTCCAGCGGTCTCTTGATGACTTTTATTGTACGCCTCCGTTGTGGCCGATGTTTTTCATGGAACGCGCCAGACAGGTACGTAGTGCCTATAATATGTATTACACATTTCTGTTTCTCTTCTGACCGTGAACGACCAATTCAAACGGATCAATTCGAAGAAGGTGCATCGTCACGTTCGCGTATGCCATCATTTGAATATCAAATTACTATCCCGGTAAACTAGCTCTTAGGTATCATAAAATAAATAAAAGTTACAAATCATTTTTAGGTTTAGGCTATAACAAATATTTGAATAACTCTTACGGCAAAAGTTGCTTTTCCTTATTTGCATTACCTCATTATAATGTGTACGTACACTCCCGCTCATAAATCTTAGGACACTTATCCAATATGCAGTAAATATAACAAGGTATGTATTACGAAATTGCTAAAAGTTTGAAATAACTATTATGTAGACGATGTTAAAGCTCATCGAACAACACTTACGCCATTATAAACTAATAAACATGGCCTAAAATATGTAAATCTTACGAAACACCACATTTTTTTCATACAAACCAGGTGTCCTAATACATACTTATGAGTAGTAATGTACATATATGTGGATAAAACTATTACAACTTAAACGTAGTAATTCTTTAAAGATTAATTCCTTTGGCATGTTTTGTATTAATTAACGAATGGTATGGATTTCCTTAAACGTTATTTTCATCTTTACAAAACTATACAAAAATTATCAGAGAGCTATATGCCTAAAATAAGAAAGTTATTGTAACAAAAGTTAAAGCATCAGAAAATTATATCTTACAAAACTATAACAACTTGTTTTACTTGATAGTTATTTGCTTACAAGTGGTGTGAAATGGTTGTATTTACATACATACATGTAAATACTATTGCAATGAGTTCCATAAAATACAAGTTGTTACAGTTTTGTCTAATTGAATTTTTAGATGGTTTAACTTTTGTTATAATAACTTTCTTATTTTTAATAGTTCTCGAATGACTTTTGTATGGTTTCATAGAGAAAAATATAACGTTCAAGGAAATGCATACTATTTATTAATTAATAAAGAAAATTCTGAAGATATTGATCTTTAAACAATTATTACGGTCAAGATATTATAATTTTGTCTAGTACTATACAACCTTTTTACGGAGATCAAAGGATTATTTATTGCGATGTGCAAAATTTTTTAAAATCTAATACAAAGATTTCCTAACCTTTACAATTACGAAAGGATTATAACATTTCACATAAGTCATATTTAACAAATTTCCCCTTAGTAAGTCATAATTTTCATAAAAAAAAGTGAAATAAGTATTTTTCCAAGAGGAAGTGCATATTTCCGTTTCTTTGTCGTAAATCTTTACTCATATTGAACATTTGGGGCTGCATCTATTACTCAAAATAGTATTTCCGATAACTTTTTACCATTTTTTTGGTAAGAATTAAATTTCTTGACGGTAAAACCAGCTAAAACCAAAATAGTAACTTAAATATGACAGCCGCTACTTTACCATACATCTAATATTAATAGTTTAATAAAAAAAACGTCTTCAAACTATTATTACTTTCATAAAAACATTTCCAAAATTATCAATAGTTTAATAAACAAGTTCTCTAAATTACCATTGGCTTAATAAAACAATTACTCACTTACTTCTGATACCGTTTTTTATTAAAAAATATTACCTAATATTTTTCACACGTTATACTCAATTTCTTCTTTAGATAGAGGGTGAGTCATTTAAATCGATCTTCGCAAATATCTTCGAAACCGTTGATACCGAAAAATGTTTCAGATACGAGTTGAATGGTTTCGAGGGGGAATTTAAGTAATTTTTTTTGGCGGACGCGTCGAGCACATATGAAAGTCAAACTAGTTTTTTCAAATGGAACCACATACTTTTTAATGCATTAATCGACGCAGCTCGTCATTCCATGTAACAAAAATAATTTCAATATTCTGGATTTGCAGTATTATCAACAGTTTCAAGGATATTCGGTGAGAGGGGGAGAGTGGGAGGGGGGGCGGGTATTAAAATGATTCACCCTATATATATTAATTTTATGCAAAGGATGTCTTCCTTGCATAAAAAAAAATACACAGCTATTTGTTTATTACATTTACATATAATCATCAAAATATTCCTCTTTACTCTCGCTACTTTTGTCATCTTTAATCAACTTGTTAAGTTCATCACGGAAAGTACTTATCTGGCGATAAATACGATTTCTCATATATTAAATGAACAGCAATTTAACCGTTTCCATCATCAAAGAAATTTCATCGATAATACACCGAGGTAAGAGTGGTTGTTTAATCATTGCATAAGACAGTTGCGAGGTTAGGGGGCTATAACTTTCCAGAAGTTTCATCTATAAAGTAATTACTAGACCGCGCGCAGCAGTAACGGATGACTCACGATTATGTTTTCCTTCGGTCGTTCGAGTTTCTTTGGAAGGAGAAATGGAGCGGTCGGAGCGAGGAACGTAGGGTTGGGGGCAAAGCAAAGTAGTACAATCTGCGAGACTGCCACTTGGCCGTAACAGATACGCCAGGAAATAAATGTCTGTATAAAGGAGTTGGCAAGTTCCTCGGATGATATCAAGCTGCCGTCGGCTAATACAGCTTGCTCGGTAGTTCGAGATAAGGGGTGAGGAACCGTTTCAACGAAAGACATACCCCTTTGTCCCTCACCTTTCTTTTCCCTCCCACCGCGACGTATCTCGATATCAGAAGAATTTTGGCTTTATCTCTGCGCTTTTATCCACTAGGGAAGGAGAAACGACATAGTGTATCCAATAAAGAGAAATTATATTCTGCCTGGAGTGGGACTGCTGCCCGGATACCGGAATAGCGTGTATACCATTTTTCTTCGAATATGTTCTCGTATAAGACCGTGAAAACTTCGTGCTATTTATACCAGATGTTCCGACCTGGGTGATTAGGAAATGGAGACGTTGCTACGTTTTCCACAGGTTTTCAAGTTTATCATTAGTTTGTGGTGCTTTGACGCGAGTCCGGGGGTAGAGACTGCTGAAATAACAAAAATTACTGGAAACAATCGAGGGGCTTGTAACAAAAACGACCTCTGTCAATTTATTAAACGAACCTTTCCTTGCGAGTAAGACACTTTGACGAAGGTTGGTTTTGCAGAATCGATCAATTTTCTGTTCAAAATAAATCAGGACATAGGTCGTCTTTTATAGTGTAGGTTTCACCATGTTGTGAGGTTTACTTCTGATTACCAGAATCTGTTGTTGTCACAAAAATCGAAATATTTGACGAGGGTCGTTTTTTTCAGGAGCCACTCAAATTCCATAAAATGTGTGTATGTAAAGGAGTAAATGAATTGAGAATTAGCCAATATGGCATTGCAAAAATTTACACGGAAAATGGAGTGGGTCATGGAAAATAGCCACCAATTTCTGGAACTATAAAATTTTATTTTATGTAAACCACTTTTCTCTTAAAATTAATAGTATTGTTCTAAACCAATGGGCCTTTACATATCTTTAGGCTTTATGTTTAACTAATTTTGACTAACAAATACGAGATTTAATCCGAGATTTTCTCCTTAGCAAAAATGTTATCCGAGGCTTTGTTAACGTGATATTAACGAAAAATCCCGACCAATCAGAGCGCGAGTCTGCCGGTCGAGTTCCCACGGTAACGTTGGCTATGCACTGCGATTGGTAGTCTCCGCAGTTATCTAAAAAATAGTTAGAAACACAAAAAAATTCTATAAACAGAAATTATAATAAAACTGAATGCTCTTTTAATACTGTTTGAACAAAATTTCGATAGGACTTACCATTTTTGAGAAATTTATTAAAAACTCCAAAAGCATAGACAATTTAAAAACTTTAAGGCCTGGTCGGCACCCTTTCCTGTTGTTCGATTGCAATAAACTTTTTCAAGGACTATTTTCTTATGAAATGGTATCATTCTAGGGAGTGAAAGCAAAGAAATACGAAACAAAATTTTCATCGTATATAAACAAGGGCCACTCTCTAATAACAACATATGCACTGTGATGAATTTCAAGTTTTGTTTTTACAGGTTAAACTCTTTGAAATCTCGCATCTGGATCATCAGTAATCATCGCACGTATCTACAGAATTTTCTACATAGTAGTAATACAAGCCCGAAAAGCGACGATTTCACACAAAGAACACAAGTGAAAAATAAATTAAAATTTCTCTAAAGTAAACAGAATAATGTTTGTTCGTATTTCGTTTTCGAGGTAATTGAATTTGAATTCGAACCGAGTGCATCTGCACTGAAATCTTATATTATGCGTACACTGGGTATATAGAACAATGCAAGGAGAACTCTTGTCGCCTGACGTTCGATCCGTCAAAAGAATCGCTGTTTGTTCTCCCCGGCGGACATTATTCCTAAAAAGGTGCCGCGCCGCCGTACCAAAAGATTCGCTTTCCAGACGAAGTAGCTAAAGCCCATCCACCTCTCCATCTACCTTAATTGCTTGACGGAGCGTGTGAGAGGAACCGACACAGCGGACAGGGCGACCATGATTCGTGACCACCTGTCCATGATGAACTTCCCCTCGGAGGGTAGATGCGTGTAGCGGTTGAGTGTATGGTCTGTACCCTGTGGGTAGTACCCTATTTGTTAATGCTCGTATGATCATCATGTGGCCTCTGTACAAACATGTCAAGTTGTCGCGGCGGTGGCTACTAGTACCAGTGACTCTATTCGTTGGCCAGGTAGAGGTGGCCGTTCGGTCAGCGTTGCGTATCACGGCGCTTGTCGCTATTTAACCTTCTATCGGATGCATCTTTCGCGGCTTGTTTACGTGATAGTAGCGTTACTCTGGCACTAGGCGGAACCTAGTTTCAGCCGCTGATTTCAGCGCGGCGCACAATGCTCCTTTTTCCCGAAAAGCTGGGCAAAATAAATTTTTTTAAATAAGTCGCAACTTGTTGCTAGTATAACATATTTAATGTATATATATATATCAGTGTAACAAATGTCGTTGAAAATTGTAAAATATAGTTATGGTTAGTGAGATATAGGCTATCAAAGTTGACGAAATTTCGTGCTTCTTAATGGCTTAAAATCGTTGTTTAATGTATCGGGAAAAATTTATTTTTAAAGTAATCATATGTAAACCATTTTACCATTAACATAATGTTACAAACATAAACTTTGCGTATGAACAATGCAAAATATCTTGCAATTTACTCTCGTACTTCCCTTCTGACGATGCCATAAATCTTAGTTATATTTTAGTATAACGGAAGGAAAATAATTATGTTATGCACCGAACTTCACGCAGTGACTAGTTTCTTGACTTAAAGCTACAGGGACAAAAGTATTCGTATACCCTTTAAAACGGAACAACTTTTTTCAAATTGGTCCGCGTGTCTATAGTTCTGTAGTGAAATTAGGAACATTAGTTTACTAAATGATGTGTAAAAAGAATTCGAAATAGTTGCATTCAATGTCTTTACAAATAACAATTATATGTCATATAATATAATATTAATTAAATAAATAAAATATTTAATAAAAAGTTTTATGTATCCCTTAAATTAGTGGTAGCAAATGGATTTATACCAATTTGAAAAAAAACATTAATTCAATTCCATTTAACAGCCAACATTCGCTTGACAAATTCATGAGAATATTATACTGAATTGACTTTGTAATAATGAACATAAGAAGTAACCATCCATCTGTAACTGAAACAAGCTTCAACTATTTTTTTTCAAAATCGGACTTTTATGTATCACTTTGAAAAAAAAAACAGGTCATACAATAACTGAACATACAACATACCCCAAAAAAGTGTTTTACAAAATAATCGTAGTCAGCTGTAGCGAAACATGCAAATAACTGATTAATTCAATAGCAATGATCCAGCAAAATTCTATTCTACGTATACACTCTCTCGTATCCTTCTCAAACAGTTCCAGGAATACGAGAAACATTTGGGTGGTCTATTCTTAAGCGCTTTATCCCACGAGATAAAAATGATTCTTCCTGCGGCTAGAATGTACCCGGGTGTGCGTACCCGCACGAGCCACAAAATTGACTCTTTTAATACCGGATGGACCATTATCGACAAATCTTCGTGACGACGCTTTATTAATATTCCGGATTAGAATAGCCCGGCATGATTCACGGAACTGGGCTTTTGTGCGAGCCCGAAGGAGAGTTCCGGGGACACTTACAGCATAAATAACGATATCTCCCTCGGTCCGTATTCAGCTGCCGCTCCCTAACCAATGGGTGCCGCCTCCTATCACCGAAAGTGACTGACAAGCACTCCATCAGCATCATTCTACACGCTACCGCTGGCATCTTCAATCCCCTCCACCCTCTGTCTCTCTCTCACTCTCACCCCTCTTCAACCATCCAGCGCCAGTTACCAGTAGGTATATTCATTATTTGGTTGAGCCGTCGAACCGCAAGCACGCACCCAAAATGTCTCCAGATTAATCCACGGGGCCCCGACACCTTTTGTAATGTTTATAATAAGCATTTCGATGAGTACCGTTCGTTTTGCATAGGCTGACAGTTCCTTCTTACCGACGAAAATGGTATTCATGGAAATGACACGAACTAGTACATAGGTTTTTGACTGTAGAGCGCTGAATAATACATGAAATAATAAGAAGAAGACACGGGCGCCACGCTGAACGAATTGTATTTCGTATAATAAGACGTCAAATTACTTCTGTGTAGTCTCAGAAATTTATCGCATTATTCAGTGAACATTTACATTCTATTTAAATCTCGTGACGGAATTAGGAACGGTTTTTCGTTCGTCCAATCCGTATTTGGATTTTTGAAACCATTAATTTTATATGATAGTGTACGTTGGTTTGGCGTTTGTGGAAAACTACTGAAGGAAACTGATTTCATATGCTCACTCCAAGATTTGATAATACCTATACCAGATATTAGAAAATGTTCATTCCACTGAAAAAAAATACGTGTTGTTTTCAAGAGAATCAGGAAATATATATAGAGTAGATTTCTGATTTTATGCATTTATGCATCGTGTGTATAGTAAAATCTATACTGGAAGAAATAATTATTTATTTGCATACAATTTCCATACATTAATCTACAAAAATTTGAATTTTCAAAAATATCCAATTGCAGCAGGTAATAAAATATGTAGAAGTTAACAGTAAAAGCAATGTGTAATTAAATATTATTTAATACTTAGTAATGTATAGTTCATTCAAGTTCCATTATAACATTCTTTTTGAGACCACCAAAACTTTAAAAGCACCTTGGAAGTTTAATACAATAATAAAATATTCATTTTACTTAGAATCTAATGGAATTGTTATGGAAGAAATTAAATTTCTATTTAATTGGTGTTTGCAAAAATGCTATACAAGAATCCTTATTTACAGAAACATTCGTAATCCAGTCGTAGTTCATGTGAACGATAAATTTTAAATGAAGCGAACAGACTGTTCAAAAGAATCCTAAGATTGTTCTCTGAAAAAACACTACCATCCAAAAATTTTGAAGCAATCATATTTCTTTGTTAAACAAATGATTTTTCGGTAATATGTTGAAAATAACCGCCTGTAAAAAAATTTTACTGCATATTTCGACCAGTTTGCAGAAAAGGCTTCTTTTTCTAACCATACATCTCTAAAAATCTTTATTTTGTCGCATTTTGTTTATGTGCATGTTCTATTATTTGCGTGTGCGTGTGTGCTACACATTTCTGGGAGTATCTTAAAGCAAAATGGGAAAATGTAGATAAAAAATAGTTTAAGAAATTACTAAATAGTAAGCCGAAAATTTGTTTAGGAGTTATTAAACCTAAAGGTGGATATAGTTTTTTAAGATTTTATTTAAATGCTACCAAAATTTGGGACGGTAGTAAAAGCGTCATATTTTCTCTATAATGTGCAAAAATTTTAACGGATCAGTCTCTTTCACACGGTACATAATTTTAGAACAACAATTCGTTTCTTTTTTACGTTCAGTAATGTCCGATGACATGTCAACGGAGGTTGTACATAAATCGATGGCGCAGTTCTTTTACTGTAAATATATTCCGTTTAAACACACGGCATATCTCCGCGATGACGAAGAACAATGTACACACGTTGAAGTGGGAACGTGAACAAGGGCAAACGAAAGAGCGTGTCAGACGGAATTAGGCATACCTCGGCAGATTAACGGGTCCCGGTTAACGCGTTGGTGTAGTAGACTAGTAGAGTATAGAATACACACATATGTACATATGTATGTAGAGTGTAGAGAAATGGCTCAGGCTCTCTAGTCGGATTGGATTAGTTGAATGAAGGTTACGTTCGCGAACCTTACCAGACAAGTGTCATTGTACTCCGTAATAGTCTTGGTAATTGTCTTCGCTTAGTTGATATGTAACGGTACCTATTTTAATTAGGTAAAGGGACAAAAAGTTTCTGGGTAAATTATATGGTAGTTACGTTCTTATTAAATAGTAGGTTACGGATTTTATTCATTTATAGCCTAATATCGACAAGACGTTAATTAATATGAAGTAAAAAGTTATCTAGTCGATGCACGGAACGGTATTCATTATTTATGTAAAACGAAATTGAAAGAACTGTTTCGTTACAAATGAAAGACTAACAGGGTATTGCATTTAGATTAGTGAAATAATTTTTCTTTTTGTAAATTGTAAATATTATGATCCGTTAAAGTGCGATACTACAATAGCATTAGCTGAATATAGTATACAAATACTTACAATTAAATTAATTATTTAAAATATTGTTTACTCTAATTTCAGTAAAATATTTATGTCAAAATAATATAGATTACCATGAAAGTGATTTATTTACACATTACTGTTTCAATAAATTGAAATCTTACAACATTTTCTGTTAGTTGAAGAAATAAATCTATCCATTTACATTTTTTATTTCGAGTACTTATTTCCTCCAGAAGGAGATGAATCGAATGTGTGGTAATTATAAAACAATGATAAACTGTTAACAAAAAGTCGGAATTTTGTTAGTAACATATAAGTGATATATCAATTGAGTATTAAATGCTTCGCTTCCTGATCTGTAGTGTTGATATTGCGCAGTAAAATGGAAACAAGGAAGCGTGAAGTAACCTATTATTGTTCACGGTCAGTGCAAGAATTATAAAGCTTGCAGCAAGTTAGCGCAGTGAAGAAAAATATTACTTCATCCAAGAATTAGCAGTGTTTATATTTACAACAGATTTCCCGCTCATGAGTGTTCAGGCTACGTTCCGTAAAAAGGGTCTCGTATGTTAATTTTGTTATAAGGTGTGATTATTTCGAGCAGCATTGTTAGCGTTTGTGCTGATAGAGCTATGTAATTTACATCCACTAACTAGGTATATATTTCATTCCTGTTTTCTTCTTTAATCTATTCAGTTATGCATTGAACCATTAAAAATTCATTGAATTATTAAAAGTTCTTCTAATAATAATTATTTTACAGTTCATAAAGTCTGTTCAAAATATGCATTTTGCTAAAGTAATTCGTAACTGGAGAGTCATATATGTCACTTTTCAATATTTCTAATATTTTATGGGAATTATTTGTGATGAAAATAAGCAAGAGTTTGTTATCACGGAGACATTTATAGAACGTTGGATGTAACAGCTTTGAATTGATGAACTTGTTTAATTAATTAGCATTTTCAGGAAAATCTTAAAAGATAGACAGCTGAAATATCTTGTATAAAATCTTTAATAGGTACATAGTTGAAATGTGTACGGATTGTTCCAGAATGCTTAAAAAATAACTCAAAACATAGGTAGGTAGGTACGTATATCATGCGATACTCATTCAATTGTTTACTCAGACTTGATGTTCTCTTACTCAATTTTGTTTTGCTTGCTACACATATTGCTGTTTGGCTATTGAATTATTTATTTCATATTCAGTCGTAGTTGCGAAACGTCCTCACATTAACAAAAGAAGCTATTATTTACGCGTCTGGAAAATCGAACTCCATTGGTAATTACAAAAATAAAAAGCCTTCAACAGTAATACGATTACAATTTTATTTAAAAAAATATCGAAAAACATAAAAACCATACAAGTGTTAATAATTCCTGTCTTTCGCGTTCGAGCATATATAATTCTGTCAGCCATGCGCGAAAGATGACAGGCTCAGGCGATCGGGTCCGTTTACAGTATTAATAAACGCTCGAAATGACGCAGGGGATGCGTTTCTGAAAATAAAACTGCGCCCTGAAACGGCGAATCCGTGCGCGAGGGTGATCCAACAGAAAGTTATGACGGATACGTGTCTATATCAAACTATCAGCGGCGTCTTAGCGGAGGGTGCCTGGCATCGTTATGGGCACGACGTTGACGGACGGCTCTCTTACGCACGGTTGACGGGAAACACAAATTGTGGGCGCAGCTGCGCCGATAGTAATCAAGAAACACGGTAGGTAGCGGAGTAGAGTGGCCGGATAATAATTCTCTCTCTGTCCGTGGAAGCGTGTACACACACGCCCTGGGTTATAGACTAGGAAGAGACGTGCGGTGAACAGACAGGAAGGAGCACTATAGGGGGATAGAGGGACAACGGGGGGAGACTCTGAATGAGTAAGCGAGAGGATGGGACAGGGCTGGTGGCACTTTACAGGAAAACGATGTTGATCCAGGTCGATACCTGTCATCCGTTGGCCGATGCACTGTCGAGATTGCTCCCAGTTCAGGACCCGTCGTCTCTCACCCCCCCCCCCTCCCCCCCACAGGCATTCAAACTTTGTAGCGTGCCCATGACGTCCTGCTGAGAGGCAGTGTAAGGTTTCAGTAATTTTATTATATTTTGATACTTAATCAGTATACATTTATTGTACGGCCTCTGCGGGAAGAATATTTTAGCATTGTTAGATTGTCCAGAAAGAAATGGTAATTTTTAACGATACATACGTACCAAGGCCCATTTAACAGGTTCAAATACTTTGCGCAAATTGACTTGTGCATTCACATTTCTGCAAGTAAATCGTTGCGTTTGAATTATAATTATAGTTTATTTTTTATATGTGTACAAAGTAACTGTGCAGGATTCCCAGGAAGCCCAGTTCGACAGTGAGATTTTTAGAAGATATTTCGAAACATCAAGGAATTTCGTATTTTGAGTAGCAAGGGATTCTTGAATGGAATGTGATTTTTCGTCGCGACAACGTTGTAGTACGCCCGACATAATATGTTTAAAAAAAGGAGCATGAATTCAATTATCATATTTCACAAGATTATTACTGCACTATTCAAACATTATCTTGTCTGATTACCAACTGTTTCGAGATTTGTGATACTTTTTAGCGGATAAAGAAGTTTTAAATACTGTTATTACAATCTGGGATGAAAAAATTGCATACTTTACAGTTTCCCTTGATTTTTTAAATGAATCAGCAAAATGCACATTTAATGAATTCTATGTGTATTTTGCATTATATTACCAGTAAATATACTTCAGTACATATATTACTTCAGTCTTTCAGGACACTGTGTTTTGTTGTTGAGAAGTTACGTACAGATACATCAATAGATACTGAGTTTGGTGCGACAAAATGATGGTATATTTTATATAAACTGCAATTTAATGTCATTAAATTTGAATACATACGTTGTATACATTCACATACAAGTGAAGGCATTAGCTTAGCTCTATCAATTAGACAAATTCGTTGCTCCCTGTGATAATTAATTTCAGGAATCAAGTAATCATGACAATGAAAATATCTTCTTTATATCGTAAAAATAATGGAGTACTAAGATTTTGAAATGAATTAATAAATCGGACGATATTTTGAATAAAGTCACTTTCTCTGTTTAATGTAAACACATTGAACTATTAGACTGTGACATTGAATTAGTAAGTATTTATATCTCACTTGAACGTGTAGAATATAACAAAATAATTACTACAATGACATTTGATAACATTTTCAGGTTTTCTTGAATTTAATAAAACCAGTAATAATAAAAATATATGACTTTCTTCATAACGATCATCTTGAAACTTTGTCTCAAAAAAATAGAAATTTACATCAAAATCTAGAGTCTACTAATTATCAATTGCGTGTATTAAAGTAAATTATTAGAGTAAGCAGAGACATACATGCACAGTATGATTATCAATATCCGTAAATATATACCGAATGTGCAATCCTGTTTTCGTTTGCGCGCAATTTCCAACGACATTATTATCATAAATCCTCAATATGCAGATAATGGCATTCGAGTCAACATTTATGCATTTAAATTCAAACAAATGTATAATGCAAAAAAATTAAATAAGTCAATAGCGAAAACGTCAAGTCCTGCGCTCAATACATTTAATTTTGCATTGTATGCGATCAAAGTGTAGTCATAGTTACCAGAAATGAATAAAGAATTCACAGTATTATAAAGATCTACGGTAATGTCAGTCAATTTGCTCTTAGGGTCGCGAATAAATGAATAACTGAGCGGATGAGTTCACAAAAAGTGTCGCAAATATTTTCAAGGGGACGCGCGCCTTGTATAACGTTGAATACAAAATGACGGAATGAATTTTGATTCACTGTCACGACTAAACGATGCAGCTGATTTGCCTCTCTTTTTTTTCCTGGCTGTAACCTGAACGAGTCGTGTTAGTAAGCTTAACTTAACGTTATGTTACATGGCTATCGGCATGTTACGCAGAGAACATAAGCTTCTTTGCGATGTAACACCGCTTTAACAGTTGGCGAACATATCGGCGCTAATATCGCGATTACATCTTATTTGCGCTGCCTTTAGGCGTGGTAAATTGTTCGCTGACATGTAATAGCGTGATTAACTGAAATTACTTTTTGCCGATTGCGCTGAGTCATCTGTGAAACGTTTTGTGTCAAACGTAGATACGTGTTTAAACTGTTGCCACGTAACGATAATTGATGTGTTGCTGTTCCAAAGAAACGTTTTTCTACTTTGTGCGTCAGTTTCGCTGCTTGTTGAGACTTTCTGTTAGAAAGAAACAATATTTTAGGCATTGATCATACGATGAAATTGAACAAGATGATATATTTAACGGGATATTACTATGGAAACGTCGGGTTTTTCAGCGATTTTTTCGAATTTTTTTACAAAAACAGTAAACTTTAAATACATCTGGCTTCTTGCCTGTCTATTCAGGTATGTTCGAAGAAGTTCTTCAATTTTTTTTAAGTAATTTTATTGAAGGAGTACAATGTTACAAGAGTTTGTTTAAAAAAGCTTTTGAACTGGCGACCACCTGCAGCTTCTACAAGTTGTCTAAAACCAAAAAACTTTGTTATGAGTGTCGCTATCTGTGGAACTAGAATTAATAAAAAAGAAATATTTTTGGCAAAATAGAGGCTCTTCAAGGATGAAAATTCTATATTTTGTCAATTTTCTGCTTGTCTGAAAATGTATCTTAATATCAACGTAAATAAATAATTCTTCAAATCTGACGTTTATACAGTAATGCTCTTTTAAGCCAACAAAACTGCCTTAGGAATATTAGGTACATAGAAGTTGTAACTGGTAATTGGTAAATATAAACTGTCATTCTTCATTTAAACGTTTCTATAAAAGTGAATTCTTCTGCATTTTGGAGCATATACATTTTAGCTCTTGGAACATATGTTTATACCAAAATTCTTTTAATTTTACAGGTTCAAAATCAACATGAAAGAATGAAGAAGTGAAAAACAAACAGATATAGGTATATCTATATCTGTAGATACAGATATAGGAATATATTTTATGTATTAAAAATTCTGTTAGAATTTTATTATGTTTTACACACTTGCGAACGCTATAAACACATGAAATCCACACCAATACATACAGTAGAACACTTCAAATTAAGCATAATTCAAAGACAAATTAATAGGTCGTATATTAGTTTAATTGTTTCATTTTGTAACATGTAATAACTAGACTGTGGATGTTTATGCAAATATAGATTTTCATGGACTAACCTACGGTAGTTGCTGTCTAAAAAGAATTTGTTCCCATAATTACAAACGTCATCAAATTTGAATATACGTAGTATTGAGTTTTAAATAATGCTATAAAATTCAGTTTCAGGCGATAATGTAAGAAAATAAAACTTGAACAGAACTTTATTTTCTCTATTCCGGGTTTTAATAGGTTAAGAGCAATATATAAATAATATTAAATTTTAGTAACATATTGACTTTGCTACTGTTTGCAAAAAACGAAGATATTACAAATGCCTAACCATGACTGCATATACGTAGCACCAACGTTTCTTATTATAGAGTATTGTCGTTCACCAGAAACTGTGTATTTTATTTAAAGATTTTCGTAATACTTACAGAAGTGAACTGATTTAACTGATTTTGATAACTGAATCACAGATATTCTAAATTTACTCGATCCGAGTATCGCCTTAGCGTGTGCACAATAGCAAAATGCGGGTGTGTAATGGTAGACGCGAAACGAACATTTATTTTGCAAGGTAGAGGAAAAAAGTGACCGAGAGACAGTTCAAAATTTACCGCTGTCGGATAGAGGAGTGGTCCCATGGCGGACTGTCAGCTGTTTTGCGAACTCTGTCAATTCTTGTCAGTTGCACCGTCCAGTTTAGCATAAAAATGCTGTTACGGTAGATGGTCGGCTTTCGAAGGCTTTGGCCGACACGGTACAAACGTATCGTATATCAAAGCAGGCGGCCATGGCCACGGGAAAATAAGAAAGTTTTTGTTCTTTTTATGGAGCTACGGTCGCCGTGGGCGGTGTCTGATATACGATCGGAGTTCAGCATTTTGTTGACGAAAAGGCTACTACCTTGGCTCGGATTTTTCTACCGTGAATACGAAAAACGCAAATATCACGTTGTTTTTGTAAAACATGTTGCGTGGAGTCTAGAATGTTAAAAAAGAAGTTTACGTTCCGTAGAACAAAGCTCTTAGTTAGAAGAATGTGAAGTAATGTTCATTTTCAAATTAAATAGATAGGTAGGTGTTGTTATATTTGTATTTCATTATTATATACAGGGATATTCAGAATATGTGTGAAAAATTTTGAGACGTTATGTGAAAAGTTATTTTGAAAAAAGAAACGTATTGTACGAACATAAATCTTATTTTTAACAAAACAAAAACAAAAGTATATCTAATATCATTTATTTACAGTCCAATTTTGTAATAAATACTCAAAATGTATTCCTTACATTTGGTTGAATCAACAAATTATATACATATACACTATACAATGAATTATTCACATGAAGTTTTCGAAACTATTCCAAATAAGAACTAGATATGTTTATATACAATTTGTTGTACTTGCTTTAAATCATCTTTTGTTCGCGCTATATGGTGATAAATGGAGCGCTACATATATGGAAATAAATAAGCAATGAGAAGTATGTTTGCACAAAAAATTTCGGTTTTAATAATATATTAAAAAGACAGCTGCAACTGATAAAAATTTCCATAATTAACATCAATGTGATGATTAATAATTATTATACGGTGAAGATATTTTTCAATTTATTATAGATATACTATATACATTAATAAACAATACTGTTTAACCAAATTGTTATTATTTTCCTTCGTAAATTTATTACTTTTAAAGAAGGTATCGTTTTGAAAACCGAGAACTACGATTTACCTTTTACATTATGTTGTAAAAAGGTTCAGTAAACAGTAATTCCTGGAATATAGTAGTCTCGGATATTAGCCTACGATTTCCAATGTTAATTGGCACAGAAATTAGTGCTAACTATGAAATATAACATAAAGCACCTCAAGTAACACGGTTTCGGTAATTCTTCCCCATTATACGAATGTTGCGCGGAGGAATACGAAAATTGAGTACAATACGGTCATTACGCTGTCATAATATTAGAGGTCTAATGTAAAAAGTTCAATCACATCCGTAGTCACGATCATTATTTAGTATAAATCGACATTGAAATGGCCGTCAGGTAAAACGCTGAAAATTCATTAAACCATCCTGAAATCGATACCCGTATACATATTCAGGCATACGACGAACGCAAATTCCTCAGTATACCAGTTTCGGCCTATTCCCGGGATGCCTATTAAACTACTGTAGTTAACGTAATATGACATCCGCCACGGCAAGCGATTACGGGGAACACGCGATGCAAATTTACGGTATTATCGTAATAAACAGGTTATAAAGGCTGATAGCTTCCTCGTGTATTGAAATTATACCGCAGCGGTACGGTTTCTGCACATACACCGCCACTATGTAAACGTGTGCTTTATATTTATATCCCTAGCGCCATGTGTCTTTATATTCTTCGTACGGTACGTTCGTGTAGTTTGCTATACATGTATATATTTATATATATGTTTATATGTGTGTGTATGGCTGGATAGATACATACATATACGCATATGCATACATACATATATGTATATTATACATGTATGTATATAGAGGAGTGCGTTATTAAGAATGTTAACGTATGTTCGTGACGGGTTGTCAGGAACCCTCTTATCCGGCTGAACTCGCCTCGGATGGTAGATATAAATATGCAATAGCGCTTGTCATGCGCAGCGCCTAATAATTGAATGTATAATAAAGAAGGCGTCGCTCGGGTGTCACGCTGACAGATTACAGAAAGACTACGACCGGAGAGGATCACGCAGTAGACAGACGTCAACTTTCAATTTTATTTGCTTATTTCGCCGGGCCACCGTGTTCGTCTCCGCCGTTGCTCTGTTTTTCTGTCTTTTGCAATTTCTCTCTCGACAATGGCCGAACACGCTGTCGATATTACCGCGGGCCCACATACATTGGTAACCGTTCGACTTTACCGTAATGCCCACGTACATACTTTCCATCCAGCTTCGTAACTGTGTTTTTTTTCAGTAACGTTGACTCAAAAGCGACGTCTTTGTATTGTATTACTAGGAACGTGCTGTCGACACAATAAACTGCTCTCCGGGATTGCGTCATAATTGGGGCTCGAAGGATATTATCGAATGTGAAAGTTATTCTCAGAATCACAATGAACCTATGTCGAACGTTTTCGAGGAAGAAATTACGTTTGCCGGGTTTGTTACTGCTAACTGTAATTTTATAGCTGTAAAGAGTGAAACGTTGGGATTTTCAATAGTAATATCTCGGGAACCTCTCTACGTTTCACAGAAACAGTATAAATACTTATATTCTAGCTATAAGTGTTGGAAATAAAAATATTGGTGCCAAACGGTGAAAGGTAGCGCAGGATATTGAGTGAATACTGATACGTTTTATGGCGATCAAGACTGATACGTTTTATTACTCGCGTTCCATCAATTAATGAATTACAAAAAGCATCTTATATTTTTAATATTCGAATACAAGTGTGTAACAATATCTTCGTAATTGTTTATTCATAAAAGACACGTCCACTTTTGTATTATTACTGACAAAAATATTAATACATAGGTACTTGCGTTAGGTACCGTTAGATATAATCTACACTCTTAAGATGCATATTAAGTATGCGTATGCACATAAAGTCGTAAGTATGTTTACGTTAATATTAGGATTTCCTCGAGCAAGAAAGCCAATTCAATACATTAACTTTTTGAGCCATGAGTATAAATAGAAAGAACTTCAATCACGAAAATATATTTCGTCCTATTTACTGTCATTTGTCATCTGATTCTGTTCCTTTGATGATGTCCAGAAATTGAATAAGGTGTGCAAAAACTGTAATTTTATTTCCGTTGTGAGATGGAATTTCATTCTATGCCGTGCAAAATTTTTAATAATGTTTATCGAAACCAGATTAATCCGTTGATCTTTCCGGTGTCTGTTGAAGCTTTCTACGGATGGCGGTGTTCCTTTGACAAAAATATTACGGAAATGCCAGAGGTGGACGGTGTGTAGACGCACAGGAAGAGGGCTGCGAACGGCCGCTTCGATATCCATTCGAGACTGAGAGTGCCCTTCACATCCCTGACAGCTACGTAAACACGGAACTGACGTTTAGAATAGCTCTTATTTATTCTAACCTGTTTATTTAGGCTGCCGGGATCGCATTACCTGAGAGCCTTTGAGTGGCAGGGAGGGAAGACTACCGTTGTCAGCGCTGAACTCATTGTCACGCGTCAACCCATCAAGCTACAATATCAACATACGCAGCTACATGAGAATGGGTGCCTACTGACACCGTATTCGAAGACGATCATCTTGCAATTAGGTACTCAATCTTTCTTATATTACTATAATTTTCTAATACTCTCGCTTTAAAGGCTATACACACGATATTATTCCTACAGTGGGTAATTAAATTACACTGGTCAATATGATATTTGCCCCATAGAACATTTGTACTGATTCTTATAGGTTTTCTTTGTGCTGAATACAAATCTGCAAAACAATTCTTCGCTATCACCCTCAGTTTTTGAGAAATTTGTTTTTTTTTTGAAATGCAAATTTTCAACTTTGACAGTTCCTGTGTTCAAACAGTAATAGTTATACGGTGGATTGTTGAATCAAATTATTTTATAAATTCTCCCAAATAAAATTGTATACGTTGTTATTGCTTTATCAATATTTAAACATGTTCAAATAACGATCACACCTACCTACCTTACTTACCTATCTACCTTTTATTTAGTTACAATTTTTAAACATACATTTGTTCATCTGTTAGTTAATCATTCTAAGAAGCTGTGGACAAATTGTTATCATTTTTTTTTCTTAATCATCACATCATAATGGTTTATCTTTGAGATAACAATTTTCTTGAATTAACTTTTATCACGTATTACGCTAATTTAACGTTTCATTCAGCATAATTTCACTCAATCATTCAACAATATCACATTCGTCCCTTCGTATTGTAACTTGACAACGTAATTCTTGAAATATTACGATAAGAATTTCAAGATTGACATAAACGACTTTCCAGATCATATAATCTAAGATTCGTGTTACATATAATCCACAGTCAACATAGATTATGAATGCCGATGTCTCATGAAGATTCCACGTCTGTGCCGCAGGCATTAATTTAGCATCGTAATTGCACATGCGTGTAATCTTTATTCGACAATAATGATATCACTAATGAGTCTAGCATAATCATTCAATAATTATTATGTTCTGATACCATAACTATAAATTGCTTGTCTCAGTTTCAGCTAGTTTAGTACAATTCTTAAGTAATCATCAAAGTAAAATGTATCAGCTAATAAGTCTTAGAACACCTGGTCCGTATGAAATAAATATGATGTTTCATAAAAATTGTACATTTTAGGCCACAATTAATACTCTTAGCATAAGTGTTATTTATCGAGCTTTAAGGTTCCCCAAACAATATTCATTCCAGGCGTTCAGCAATTTCGTAATGCCTTGTAACATTTACTGCATATTCGATAAGTGTTCTATTACTTATGAACGGGAGTGTACGTCATGCATGTTGGATATAAATATTATCAACTGCGGATATGTTGATTCCACATACGTATAATGTAGTTTCTACGATTTCACATGATTACAATGATTTACTGTTATTAATACTGCCCAGTCAGGAACTTTTGCAATATGCACGAGTAAATGATTTTAGAACACCCGGTGTACTGGATACGAACTGGAAGCGTAATGTATTATACCAGCTAGGCAGGTATATTACAGAGAACCGCAGTTATGTGCGACGGGCTATGATTGATGACAAGTCGTTCCCTGTTATGAATATAATATCGATCAATCACGCTATTTACCGGACGAATGCATAGGTCCATTCTATCATCCTCCTGTGCTTGCTTACCAACCTATCTATATCTATTTCGACTTGACCCGCTTCTATCGAAACTGAAACTCATTTTTTATTGCGCGTTACTTGATATCATACGCAACGTACATCGTTAGTAATTATTTCAATTCTTTCTCAATTTTTTCACACTCGGTTATATTCTTTTGCGTTCTTACAACCAGCTCAAAGAACTTTTTATAAATTGTAATGGGCAATTTTATTCATTAATCTTGGCTTAATTTAGAGAGGTATGACTAGTCTCTATGGAATGATTTAGCATTTCTTGTATAGCATCAATGATTTTTCTGCTTACAAAATTTTGAAACGTAAATTCATAATATAAATTGCCGTTTCTCTTATGAAAAAGAGTTTAATACTCGTGCCACCTACATACTACTAACAATAAGATGTCATTTGTTGATACGTGAATAATTCGTTGAATAGTAATAATACTCTTCTTACTTTTTCGTTAAACCATAATAAAAATTTGAACACTATAAATTTACAATATTATAGAAATTCAATGATTATATTGGTGTTGGTGAAAGTTAATATTATTTTTGAAACTTGATAAACTTTATTTAATTGGTATCGAACAAAACTAGTAAATGCAAGCTTTAAGTAAATGCAGAATTGAGTCCTGTAAGTAAATTCAGATAGTGTGAAACCTCATTTCATACATGTCGGTAATTTCTATTTAATTGGAATTGCAATTTTTTTCCTCGGTCAAACTGCAGAAAAGTTGCCTACCCTCCGATTTCGATAATTTTTTGATATATTGTAAAACTCGACATTTTGAACAATTTTTTCTTATACATATAACGGAGGGAATTGCATAGTTTCCGAGATATTTGCGACAAACTGCCGGTATTAGCGTATTGAATTACCTTCGTTTAGCTTAACCTTACCTTTCATTTATTTGTCCGATACAGAGGAACGATTCATTCTTATTTAGCAGAGCTATTAACGTGAGCATATGTTTAGTTTCATAGAATTGCAAATCAATTGGTTATAATGCTTCAGAGTTGATTAGACGCAGTTAAAAAAAAAATAGCTGTCTCTAACCAACCCTGAAGCATTATACTGATCAAAGTTGGTTAGAGACAATTATTTTTTTTTTAACTGCGTCTAATCAACTCTGAAGCATTATAACTAATTGATTTGCAATTCTATGAAACTAAACATATGCTCACGTTAATACCTCTGCTAAATAAGAATAAATCGTTCCTCTGTATCGGACAAATAAACGAAAGGTAAGGTTAAGCTAAACGAAACCAATTCAATGCGCTAATACCGGCAGTTTGTCGCGAATATCTCGGAAACTAAGCAATTCCCCCCGTTATATGTATAGGAAAAAATTGTTCAAAATGTCGAGTTTTAAAATATATAAAAAAATTATCGAAATCGGAGGGTAGGTAGCTTTTCTACAGTTTCACATTTTCCTCTTTTGCCTACTTCCTCTCGATTATATTTAATACCACTCAACAAAACTAGACATTGTAGACACGAATGTAATTATACTCGAACCCGACTTCATAAAAAAACCGATAAACACTTCATACTTGTTAAGCACCTAGAAATCGATAAACATTTAAGACCGTTTCATACGACGCAACGATTATTACTGTTGAATGCAACTAAATGTCGAATCACCGACTGGAAGCGTTCAATATTTTACAGAGGAATGTCTGGCAGCAATATTTTTAGTTTCCATTCATTTCTAAAATAGGGGGACGCTCGAACGATTTAAAAAAGAGAAGAAGCAAAAAATGTATTTTTCCATTGTCTCGTCCGTGAACGTCGAAACTTGTCAAATAAATCGGCAGATGAGTAACAGTCAGTGATAAATCTTGTTAAATGCTTGATAATGGGACGATTATTTCCGGCTTTTCGGATCTTTCGGGTTACAACTGGTTTCGTC
Source organism: Dufourea novaeangliae (assembly GCF_001272555.1). Taxonomy (NCBI): domain Eukaryota; kingdom Metazoa; phylum Arthropoda; class Insecta; order Hymenoptera; family Halictidae; genus Dufourea; species Dufourea novaeangliae. Next base: position 963,726 of record NW_015374070.1, on the reverse strand, counting down.
TCGAGTGGCTTTTGGTTCTTTGTGGAGCACTACGCGTTTGAACGGAAAAGGAGGCAACCTCGTCGAAGGAGGCGTGGCTGTGAACCGTGCTAACGACTCTCGCAAAATGTTCCCCTTGTGCTCAGAACGCCATCTTGAGAACTCAACGTGACGTTAAACGAACTGCGCCCGAACGGGGAACTTCGAAACGAGGAGCTAACGAGACCGTACGCCACAGGAATCATTTATCACCTGGTATACCCAAGGCATGCCACTGTCGGCAGCAATTGAATTTCAGGATTCCTACATACCGAAAATCTGTAAATACTATCCTTTGTTGAGGTTCTGGGATCATGTAATTTTTACATCTACTACCGCCCATAAGTATCTGGACACTTATACGATGATGAAAATCTGTAAATACATATTTTATGAGTACACCCGCTTTTAATAGATTTTTAGCATGAACATTTTGACATTCAATTATTACATAAATTAATTAAAAAATTTATTTCAGTTTTGTCACTTTTATAGTTGAAAATTTTGTTTTAAACAAATTCAATTGTATATTCTGTTCGTCTTATACCTACTGTTTGTGTAGTACACAAACAGTAGGGGATCGAACTGATTACTATTTCAATACTTCGAATTTAATGTTAAAAATTTTGATTTCATTATTACTACATACACATACATATATTCAATGAGTATAAAAATTCTATTTTTCATTTAATCTAATTCAGTGTAGAAAGTTATGCTTTATTTTACGTTTAGTTCAAATTTAAAATTCCATTGCAGTATTAAAATACTCCTTTCGTATTTTTTTCTAATAAGTATTCGTCAAAAAGCGTATATCGAAGGAATGTCTTTAAAGTTTATGGGGTTTAGCAATAAAAAAAATTATTTAACTTTCTAATAATTGTATTTTAATCATTGTATTTATTATCAAAACTTCCTTAAAAAGCGGTGTACCTGCAGGATCCACTGATGATTACTTTCAATAATCAAAATTAATTTAAAATTGTATAACTACATAGTAATAACAACTTTACGGATTAATTTATTGAAACTGAACGCAAAAAAAATTTCTTACCTTACTTGAGGGGTTCTAGTAGGTTCAAAGTAAAAAGAAAACCTGACTCAACTTTGTGAAACCTTTTACTATATTGAATTTTAGACGATCGGATATTCTATAAATAGCAATAAATGCATCAAATTTGCAGTCTATTTGTAACGGTTAAAACGGATATTTCATACATCTATGTTGCAACCAAACATTTGCAATCGGTCACCTCAAACAAGTCAGAAAGCTATATCGCTGGATATAAGCACCGGATATCCCCGCGAGTGCATGCCGAGTCATAATTTCTATTTCCATTACTCTTATTCTCTAATCTGCATTCACAGCGGAGGACAAACAAAAGGGGCCAGGTTTTCTTTGAACGGGCAACGATTTAAAGGCGGGACATTCAAAAAGGTACGTCCGACCGTGCGATATCTGATCATCGTTTCCGCGCGCGCTGTCTCCTTCGCGGGACAGTACTCGACTATCGGGAGCTTATATACATTTTTTCGCTAACAAAAGGTCGTTAAAAATCCGTTAGATACGGCTGTCAGATAGGCGCGGCTCTAGTGTGTGGTTACGGGAGAAGCTCTCAAGTTGAGCTCTTTGTGCGTGATTTGAATGCAATCGGAGGGATGCCGTACGGTCGACCAGCTTCAAAGGGAGAGGGGAAAAGTAGGGGATTGTCAGGTATGGGTGAAGGGGAGGGGTTAGCGGTGCTAATCTCCGATCAGTGTCGAGAGCGTAACGCGATCCGACACGACGTGACGTGATCCAGACTCGATAGCCAGCAAATACAACCCCGCAGCAGCCTTGTGCATGGTGTCGAGAAGGGCGAAGCTGCCGAGGCTTTACAAAGCATACTGCTTTGCCAAAACTGACATAGATAGGTTTACGTGACGTATCTTCCGAAATTCAACTTCTTGCGACGTGCATTTAACTAGCGTGGACGAACGCGCGCCGGTATTAATAACGATTCTAGATTAGAAGCTTGAGTACATAGCTAACACGATACTAGCAGAACACACTAATATTTGCACTATATTAAATTAATACTTAACTGCAGACCACTTGTGTGACGGATGAATTTTCATTTTTCTTTCACTAGCACCACCTAGCGGCGAATGTTGGAAGCTTTGGACGTTTACATATCTTAAATTGACAATTAATGGCGCACTATTTCTAAAACCATAATGAAATATAACATTCAATTGGTTATTAATAGTGTTACAAAGTAGTCGTTTTCGGATTCTTCGTCTCTGAGAGTCGTCTGTAGTTAAGTGTTAATTATCTACAAAGTATATAAATGGTGTTCATTTGTAGATGTGCATTTACGGCGATGTGATGGGCTATATGATGGTATAGTAGAACGTCGATTATCGGAAACATTCAAGTACATATTACTGGAATAGTGGAAAAAGATATTATTTCACCTTTTTTTATGGATACATGAGACTTGTGGATATCGTGGACCAATAATACGAAATATCATTTGTCAGAATGGATTTGTCTCCCCATTAGTTTGAATAATAGGAATTCTACCGTCAGTTCGAGCCTACTGGTAGAAATGAAATAGGCAGTTGGGATTTTTTAGCGGTAGGGTTTTGGAAATGCGCATATCGTGCGCGTCCGTACTTTGGAGCGTCAAGAGACGCGTCACCCTTGCGTGCAGCCAAGCGCTTGTAATACAAACTCGAATGTAGTATGTAGTACCCACACGATCCTGTCACAAGTGCTCGCACGTCATTGTGACATTGTGAGCGTCCACAGGAGTGTGAGGAACCAGTTGTCGAGAGCAACAGCTGCTCGACCCGTAACCCACATACATCACCACACGTCATTGTTCCGCCGCGTGCATTATTCGAAACAGGTATGGGGACGCACCTTGGCGTTACGTCACTAGGAGACACTAGACCAGTTAATGGGCATACGTCATTCTCCTTGAGGAATGGTCAATAATATTACTCAATCGCGCGTGAAGTCAATACTGTGAGAAAGCATTTCGGATATAATACACCCTTGCGCGTCTTGCCTGCGAATACGTGTTTTATGGGTATTTATCGAAATTATTGAAATCATTTAACACGATTGTTTTATGTAAATACATACAATACGTTCCGAGAAATCAAACGTCCAATTTTTAAATCTTATTAACCCTTTTAGACGAGCTAACGATCTATCGTTACTTCTGTTACTTACGAAAGTGCTCGTCATGACGATTTCTCGTTATACCCTTTTATTGCTTGTTGTCGGTAAGCTGTAATTAAATAAATAATAAATAAACCAATTTTTTGTTATATTGTAAAGATTTCAGTGTTTTTGTTATAAAAGTCATTTTAGCATTTTAGCAAGTACCCCTTCAAAATCGTTGATCCTAAGAGGATTGAAATTAGGTTTTATTTGACAATCAGGTTTTCAATGCATACATATTTCTATAATTGTTTTCCTAAATGTTTCATTAATCTTTGGTATATGTAGTATGAATATTTGTTAGGATGAAAATACATATTAAATACTAATACTAGTTTTATGTGCAAGGTAATGGAATCAAATATTTTGGAATTCAAATTTTGTACTCTGTTGACACATCAAATAGTAATCATAATTCGATCTTATTGCTCGCATAATCATACCAATACGGAGTTCAAAAACGTACAACTTATGATGCATATTGAAGATGTAATCTTTATATTGTCCTATACAATCTGTAATAAAATCAAAATATCATTTATCAATCCTACAATCTTTATATTGTCCTATACAATATAAAGGTTTTTTATTGCGATTAAGATGAAAAGGATGAGATTCAGTGATTATATTTCACGTCGTTATAAAATTTAACCAAATGACAAAATCGAATAAAAGTAGCAAAAGAAACTCTGTGGATTTCATGCATTTGTTGCAAATGCAATGAATGTGCAAGACATAACTGTACTAAAACATACTGTTTAATCAAATTTTTATTCAATTTGAAATATACTAATGCACTCAATAAGGGAAATACTGTTCTGTTTCTTCCCGTTTTTGTGTATTACCTTGTAAAAATATGAATTTGCATAAACATCCGCAATTTATTCATTACACTAAATCTTTGATAACTACATTTTTGAAGCAAATATATATTTCACAAAGTGAAAAGTCACAGTAACAAACCAGTCGGTTAATTAATTACGGATTTGAATATTTTCTAGCTATTCGTTGTTAGTGCATCAGAGTCTATTTAGACACTTTACGAAAAAATTATTTTATTTGTTAAATTGTGCCTAAATCTATGAAAGTTCGTTGTGTTTGTGGCAAAATTTCTTTGTTATTGTTTTCCAAGAGAACGACGGGATGGAGTTAAAGTAGATTTCGAATGTATCCACGACGAGTGTTGAGTTTTTGTTTCTGTGAGATAAAAAGAGGGAAAAGAATGACCGAGCGCAAAGTGTATTTTCCTAACACTATATTAAACGCGTAAAGAAAACCACATGTAGGTATTTCGACTGAGAAAACAGTATCTACTGTATTGATCAGACATTGCACGTCAGACGATCATTCATTCAGATCTCTGAATCATTCTGTATCCGGAAAAATTCCGAAAAACAGAGAAGTCATCCATAAATAGACTTCAAGACTTTCCAACTGAGAGGTTAGACATTTCATGAAAAATGGAAAGGAATTGTAAAACGAAGTGGAAAATAAAGTTAAGATGGAAACTGACGACTATGGATTTACAAATTTATAGTTTCCCGTTTAAAAGTGCTCTGAATTTTTCAAACGGCTGAATATTTATTTTGCTGGGATTGTAACCTAATAAATTAATTTGACAAAAATTATAAGAGACGTTGGTTGTATTTAGAATCCAAATGAAAAATGCTTTTCACAACATACGTCTTTGACGGGTTGTCAAAGAGCCGATAGATCAGATAGAAAGTGCATTTCCATTTTCTTGCACGGGGCCACGGTGCCTCGTGCAATTTCAATATGAAACTGTGAATAATGCATGCCGAGAGATCCTGAGCCTCCGACATCGTCACGCAGCTCACATCCTCCCGCGATGTAAAACTGAGATAAATGGAACGCGGTAAGTTTGAATAATGAGCACTCGTAACGATGATACGTCGACTACCCTTCTAAGCACCTTCTGGCGGTGGCGCGTGCAGTCGAGTTGTTCAATGGAAAATCAGATGCTGGGCTCTTCTATAAGACATCCTAAGCGACTCATTAAACAGTCTACTGAAACTCATTTATCATTCGAGACCTGACGCAGTAGCGTCCTACTGAGATGTATTTTTAGGTCCAACTGTACTGGTCAGAAAATAACGTTGAAAAATTTTCCCCTGAAAATACAGAAATAAACTATTTTTTCTATTTCGCAGGTGTAACTTGAATGTTTTTATATTATTTGTAAAATAACTTATTATCGTGTTAACTACGTAACATTGATGTTTAATTAATCCTTCGAGAACGGAGTTCTCAAAAATTCAACAATTACTGTGAATAACAGTTGGTCTGTGATGATCATTTTCTTTTAGTAATGTATGCTACATATAAATATGAATTGTTTTTAGAACGCACAATTGGCTCCCTTCTGTGAGTTTTTGTTACGTCAAATTATGCAATATTATGCGAGAGCGATATTTTATTCTGCGGGCGGATGTGTATGCCCATAACACTAAAAGGGTTAGTCTTCTTGTATTATAATACATACTTTGAATAAAATAAAGGGTATCTTCAAATTGACGTCACCTTACTTGTACGCAATGCAGGTACTTAAACAATTTTTATTAACAAAAATTCTAATCTTCTGCTACTTATGTTATAAATTCCGAAAATTATTTATTAACTCCATGCATCATTCTTTCTAGTTGGCTTTCTTTTTTATTTAAATTAATATAAACAACTACTAACATAAATTCAGGTGAAACTGACCCAGTCATCCTCTCCCAACTGTCTGAACGTTCAAGCTCGCTCTAATTACAAGGAACCATTTCTGTCATATCGATAAGGTAATGGTGACGCTACGCTATATTAAACTGATACTTTTAATGAAGTACGCAAGCATTACATGTACGTAACGCCGTCGAATTCTTGGAATGCAAAAGGTTTCGAGTCTGATTCCGAGTACATACGCGCGTTTCTAAGACCGCCGAAGGGCGAGGCAAAGTGAATATTCTGCGCGACGTTTTGTAAAAGTAACTGGCAGATTATACTAAATATTGAGAGGATGGTCAACATAGAGACGGAACAAGCGCAATGGGTTCGCGCCTTCCTAATCCTACGGAATCTGGTCATATGTAAGGATTACGTTGGTCCAACTCAACATGGTCGCGTTGTCGCGCTAAAGCCGCGGACTAGCCATTAGCCACTGCCGCCGCGGCGCTTGGGTAGCCTGGGCCCCGCAAGCTTAGAGACGCTATCAACATTGGCTTAGTTGGCTTTCTTTCTATCTCATCCTGTGATCCGACTAGGTGGTACTCGGGTCGTAGTTACAACACGCTCGCTGCTCTCTGGCCGAAAGATGTAACGAGCTGATAGTTATCTTCATCGCGGTCGGTTGAAAGCGATAGGACAGGTCCGAATGGGGGATAGGTAGGTAGACTACTTTCAAGGTAAGGTAAGGTGGCATAACGGAGAAGATTCAAAGTAATAGCGAATGCCCTGCACGATCCCCTGTTCGTATCCGGTATGAAGAACTTTTTCGTAATTTCGAAAACGATGGCATGAAACTGTTTAACTTGTGATTTTCTGAATTAGGTTTTGTTAGAAGTTCGTGTAAGTAGCTGGAGCGAGGTCGGCTGGTATGGCTGGGTTGGTTGATGTGGCACTCGCTGATTTCTGATTAACATTAAAGGCAAGATTACGAATGGGTACCACATGTTATGAAAACACCCTGTGTGTCAACAAAGTCCTTAGTATCCTTCTAAAATAATTAATACTTGGAAGAAATAAATCTTTGAATTCTTGTCTTTGTAAATAAGTCAGTAGTATACGTGAATTTGTATTAGGTTGGAGCATACGAAATGTCCTTTTGTTATAGTTCGAATTGGCCGGCCGAATAACATCCATTAAATTTTGTTTGAGTTTTTATTGTTTTAGACCATGCTAAGAAAGAAGAAATACGTTGTAATACACGTGATGAATACTAACAAGAAATATAACAGAAATATTAAAATCTCATTACAGGCGCCAAAATTGATGAAAGCATAAATTAGCATTTGGTGAAGGTTACATAAATGTTAGGAGAGTTGGTTCGTGAAATGTAAGCCTGGTGATTTTTCATTAGAAAGTGAATCAAGAGGAAGGCCAGAAAGTGCCATTGACAATAATGTTACAAGAGATAATATTGAAAATAATCCACGACAAACAACAAAAGACATGTTATGGTATATCCTGTATACGTTAATTTGACTTTCTTCGGTGCATTTCGGAGCTGCAAGCCTCCCCTCCCCTCCCACCCTCCCCCTGTGTTCGAGGTCGCGACGTCGGGCGTTACGTGTCTGCGGAAGACGGGATCGGGCAATTTATCAATCCACAAGCGAGAGAACGACTCCTGGCCGGGCGGGTAATTTAACAAGATTGATGCGAAGCCGACATGCCACAGTTTCGCAGCTCGCGAGAAGGGGGTCGGTTGATGTTGGTGATGTCGGCAGTATGGGGTGACGTCGGAGGGCTCCGAGAGGATGAGAGAGGTAAAACCAGACGTGTGAGCGACTGGTTATTAGGAAGCCTCATCACGCAGGCCGGCACAGAATCACGCAGAGCATTAAAACAATGCCGCAAGTGATGGAGGTTGCTAACGTCGTCGCTGGTGTGTCTACCAGTTTCGCCATCGCGTAACACAGAGTTTGACGAGTGTCAGTAATATTGTGTTCTTTTCGATCGGGACGAATTGACGTGGATTCGCCATTGTATATTTTTTCTTTTACGGAACCCTTCGTGTTTCGCCTGAAGATGAATTAAATTTCAGAGTAATTTAGGAGCAGATTACGGGCATTATATGTATAGGGTGTTCCCAACCGGTGGGAACAAGAGGGAAGGTGTCGATTCTGTTAGATGAAGAAATATGTCTAACGATAATGAGTTACTGAATTCTCTAATAATAAGTCTACATAATAAATAAGGAAACTCCCATTATTTTACAGATAATTTAATTTGAATTTCTCTGTATATTTATGACATACTGGGTGTTTCATAATATGTGGAACGAAATTCAGTGGGGGCTGATTGATACAAAAACAATTAAAAAAATTTGTATATCTGTGTGTTAGTAAAATTGTGTACCATCGTTATCGCAAATTCTAGCTATTTTGGTACATGCAATCATCATTGACAATTAAGACGGTATAAATGATTTTACTAAACAACTTTTACTAGTTGTACAAAGTGCTCGATAAATAGATCTCTTACGTCGAAAAAGTGTCCATGCTGACAGTGTCAAAAGTTGCATACTTCTACCATCTTACAGAACGAATAGCGGAAACATTTCCAAAAGTTGGTATAATTACTATAAATGAATTAATTATTATGAACAGTGTATCTCTTAAAAGGAAAACTATTTTGAATAATACATAATAAAAACCGTCAATATTTTACACAAAATTATTGTTTTAATTTAAGTTTCAAAATCTATACATAGCGGAAAAGCTCATTTTTATAACCATTACGTAGGTATGGTAAAGAATTTAGTTATTATAGGATCTGAACAAAGAAGTAACGAAAATATTTATTAACATTACAGTAAAACATTACCCATGTCCTATTACATAGTGCATATTGAATCACCAACTCGCACAACACACGCAATCTAACGATATAATTTTATATTAATATACACAACGCTATTCTCTACATCATTAAAGCTCTAAATATTTCCTAAAAATTATATTCATATTTATCCTATCCAAAACAATAAATTGTACCGGTTTCGGCAAACTAGAAATTTATAGGGTATAGAAACTTTCACGGGTTTATTTAGTTTCGATCATTTTCAAACAATCGTTGTGGAGTTTGCACAGCCGGTAATGGCGGCTAACCATGATCCTTCGTCTAGCCGTTCCCCCAATTATTCACCCACGTGGAGGGATGATCCGGTAAGGCGTCAAGGGCAGTAGGAACTACAAGAGGGAAACAATATTAATTGGCTCGTTTATTGCGATGCGGACGGCCGTAAAGTGTTGGTTTCTCCGTTAGCTTTCCGTCGTGGGGTTAGGCGGCTGGTGTTGTAAGGGTTGCAGACTAATGTGGCGTACGACGTGCTCCGCAAAATCACCGTTTCCCTCTTGGATTGCAATAAATATTCACTTACGTTTTTTACGAAATCTTATTCATTTTCCTGTGTTTGCCGTGTCTCCAAGACGTTTAATATTGGTGTTCATTTAAATGGAGAATGTTACGAATTACAAACTGAACTGATATTTTCCGCTTAAGGGGGTTGCTCTGTTTAAAGACTCAAAAAATAGGCACTCTGAGGACTTCTTTTACGGAACTGGTAATAAATAATTGAATGGGAGTTTCTGGGAGCAATTTGGCAATATTATGAGTAGAGATCTCTATTTCACGTGTATTCTACGTACACGTACATACGTCAGTACGTGTCATTTTAAATACACGTGTACTATTTCACGTATATTTAAATACACGTGTACTATTTCACATATACTTAAATACACGTGTATTAACGTATGCGTATGTTAGTTTGTATTAATTTTTAGGATACAATTACTAATTTTCAGAAGCAAAATATAGCTATACAAAAATAAATTTAAAAACTAAATGTCCGAGAATTGAATAACTCACAATGAAACATACCAGTAACATCAGGTGTCTCCGAAAGATGCTTTACAACTGCTGTGAATATAGTTACCTTTAAAAGAAGTCGATTGTTACCAGAAAATGTAAATGCATCAGTGTTTTCTATCAAAATGGATAATCAATTGAATAAATTCTGTTAATAAATAACTTGTGAAATCATAATTTTGATTCGTAATTTAATATCAATGTTCTAAAAATTACACGAATTAAAATAATAATGCATTAATGCCCGGTTAACTAAATTCACGTGTATTTAAGGTAGATTCCGCGTTTGGTATATTAGTTCAAAGCTTCATATGTAATAGTTTCATACGTTTGTCGTCGAAATTATCATTTTTAGGGACATACGGTAGATGTCGGACGCCTGTGGAGGGGTTGCGAGGCAGGACACATCACGAGTCGTGATTGACGACATATTTGTGTGTGAAGTAAGTGATAGATACGCGCTCTCACTCACACATTTCATCCACGACTGCCATATGCCCGCACGCTGCACGCCGTTGCCCGCCAGTGAGTTTGGCGGGCGTTGAATTGCCCATCACTAGTTCACGCATTCCACTCAAGACACGACCATTTGCAATTTGAATTCAACGTCTCCCAGCAGTCATCAGCATTCCAAGTTCGACGAGTTTTGTCCTAAAGCAGGCTTCTTGTTTTGTTTCCGTGGCCTAGTTAACAATGCGGTTCTGTTATCATACACCATTTAAGCCCACACCATCTACGAGTGGCATGGTTTACAATTTCCGTAGGTGCGATTAAATTTACGGTCGTCAGTGTATCTACAAACATAAATAAGGTCTGCTAGGAGGTAATATACAGGTATAATACGGTAAACTCATGTAAAAGTACCCGCATATATTTTATCTCTTGCCAAGTGTTAGGAATACATTGTATTTAAAGTACCATACAAAAAGTAATATTTTCAAATAAATTAAAATTTACTTTTTCGCTGCAACAATTTTCAGATGTTTCTAAATATTTAGTAAATTATGCGCAGTGTGATATTTTATAAAGAAATCTTTAATTAATAACACAACTTTAATTAATGGAATGTAATACTAGGTCACACGTAGTTGGTAGCAGAGCGTGGGTGCATATTGTTCAATATAATCGACTTTTCTTAGTGACATTCTTCGTACGACTAAAGTGTGACAAAGTAAATAAAAAGGCCTGTTTCAAAACATTGGTTTTGACTCAATCATATTAGATGTCGTTATTAGTATAATTTACAGTTACTTTCTTAGCACTAAGAATTCAAACAAATATATACCATTAATCCCTTCAGACTTTAAATTGCAATATTAGCTATAAATATATACTATTAAAGGTGAATACACAATTTGTATAAATGTACAAATGTGTATAAACAATTTGACACATCTGGCTCCACAATAAAAACGTGAATAACATGAATCTTGTACCTATGAATTTAAGTATTTTATACGATTCAATGCTGGAACATTTGATTGGGTCTTAAAACTGTTGAGAGATTTTTATTTAATTCGATAAGCATTAAGCTATAGTACTTACAATTAGTTTTAAAAGGTTCAAAGCTAGAATTTCTTTCAAATTCAACTGAAACCAATGAAGACTGTACTGATAACAAATACTTTAAAATTTATTATCAATCAAAATTATTTTAAAAAAATCTTATATAGATTAATATTTTCTAACGCATGACTAAATGTCGGAAATTAAATTTGTAGTATATAGTTACATACTATTAAGATATCAATGGCCTCTATATAAACCTAATTTAACGAAAAATTGATTTTTGATTCTTTTCTTCCATGTAGAGTGCTCGCAAAATCGTGGTACAAACTAGCGGAGTGGTGATTTTACATGCAAAAATAAGTCGAAAAAAAGTGTGACATTTTTTTATGTGAGGTTTTGTTTTTGAGAAATCTGCTGGATACATGTGTATATTGAATAGGATTTGGCTGGTACGTCTGGTCATTGCATTCCGTTTCTACTTCCTACCGTGACAATACACGCATTTCAGATTAACTTTCAAAATCGATTTTCTCGGAAATGCAATCCTAAACGAAGAAGAATTATTCTTTTTCTCGACTTATTTTTTCTTATAGCATCATCACCCAGCCGGATGTACCATGAATCTAGGAACACCCTGTATAAGCACTCGTTACAACGTGCATCGGCTAAATGCTAAGATCGTGGTGAAGAATTTCTGTGGCTACCACATTCACCAAATCTAATGCTGCTAGACTACTTTCTATGGGGTACATTAAAAAATTGGAAAAAACTGGCATCCTACACGCATGTCTGCTTTTTGCATTTAAAAAAATGCTATTATGTTTTTCCTGGTACATGAACATATGTTTGCACACATAATCATAACTATTTGTATATACAATGTATGTTAATTTTGTGTACAATAAGTTAATTGTCAATTTTATCATTTGATATCTCAAATTGAAGCACGAAGAAAAGAAGATGTTTAAAAACAATATTTCCACTTTTCACTAAGATCAGCCTTACAACTGCATTTTGCAAATTTAATTCTATTATTTTTGTGAATAATTATTGCCACTTGATGATGATGCCCTTTAGTTAAATTGAACGTTTACTGGCAAAAAGCCGTTAATTCATATTGATCCTCGTTTTCAGTAGATATTCCACAACAAACTAAGCATTCTGCATCAATTAATTTTGCTCCTTTTATGAGATTTATTATGCTGTTTGACGTCGAATGTGTAAATTCAAACAATCTGCTCAATGACGGAACCATTACGGTATTTTTTAAAAAATTCTTTATGTATTTATAATGACATACAATGCTAGTATGACATTTCTGACCCGATTATAGAGCTTCGGAACTACGGTGGCGCTCCTAATGTCAAAACCCAATAACGAGTACCGTGAGCACGCTGGAAAGAAGTTCATAAAGAGCCGCGTAAAGACTAGATCGCCGTCGCAGGTACATCTTAAACGTATTCGGGAAATTGGCCGCGATATCGACGTCGATTTATCGTCGGTTGGATATATTCGAAAGTTGCGGGCGACGCCGTCCGCGGATGGCTCCGCAAACGCGCCAGTTGTCGTCGTCACGGTAACGCAGAACCGCCTTGCAACCGCGAACATTTGAATAATTCGGTCGTTTGCAAGCGAACTTACAACGCCATGCGCATACACCCGGATCATGGCCGCTACTTACTGCGCGGCGGTACACCGATCTCCGGGTAGTTTTCGAGCCCGTTCTCGTGTCCCGTGAAAGTGGACATGTTTTTGAACGCGCCCAGGGCCCCAGCGCCCGCCCCTTTTTTCCAGGGCTTTATGACGATCGCGCCACGTACCAAATGGCCTAGAAACGGGATCAATCGTTACCGTTTCGTAAACCCTCGAGATTGAAACGTTACATACCGAGAAAGCTGTTCGGGAACTTCCCCCCACCATCGCTAGTAGTCGCACGATCTTATGGATCTCTTTCTCGATCTACTCATCGCGCCGTTTTATCAAGCCGAAACTGGTTGAATGTTTTCGCTCCTGTTGTGCGGTTGCTCTCGTTGGAAAGTTTTACGTAATGTCGCGGAAAGTTACAAAAAAATTTTATCGTTCATGAATCTTGGTTTAACGAACTTGAGGCGGGCCGGTTGTAAGTATAATGGGAATAAATGTTACATTCGTTACAGAAACCCGTTATGTTAGCCTGGTTATCGTGATGCATTTTGGTTCTGCGGTGCGTGTGTCGGACACGGGTAATTAAGATGCCGGATGTTCGGGAAGGTGGTCATACGTGAATTGTTACGCACAATTTGTAATTGTGTGAATGATTGTCAGTTATTTTACTTAAATATCTTAGATATTTCTTTCTTGTGCCATCGTTATTAACACTTTTTTCCAGCTTATTTTGGTGTTGTATTGTCGTTAGAAATCGTACAATTGTGAATTACTTTATGAAAATATCTTTCTAATAAGAGTCTATTAAATGTTGATAATTTTAAATCGTTAATGCGTAACTTGTCATTAATAGACATGGGTATGAATACACATTTAATGCTACGTGGAATGTATTGTATTTACATATTATGTATGGTGATGATCGGATTTATTATTTTTTATTTCATTTTATGTGTTGTCTTGAAAGAAATTCTGGAAAGTTTATTAATAATTAATGGTGTCGTTTTCCATCATTCATCACTTTCATTACATGATAAACATAAAAAGCTTTGTATATACCCACCCTTACGTTTGTATATCATTTTAAAAATAGTAAATTAGTTACAGCTAATGAAAGTAAGAATACAAAAATCAATTTCGTTTATTAAGTTAAATTAAATCAAAATTTTATTACACTTCCATGAAATAATTATTTTCAAATATTCTTGTTTAGGGTGAAGGTAATATGCAAGCATTTGTTTGAGTTTATTTGGAATTTGTTAGCTTTCGTCAAGCTCTCCCCAGATAGCACCGTACATCCTAAGGACGTCCGTTTCATGTCCAGTTTATATCCGAATGTCCTACGTGCATTTTAGACATCCCTAGGACGTTCGTAAGACTATCCGAGTCTCGGATGTTCTAAAAACGTCCGTCCCAAAAGTCCTACGGATGTTCTCAAGACTTAAATTTTGGATGGTTTCGTTTAGTATTTTTGCCAATGTAATTCCGTGCAAGATGATGGAACCCCATGAACAAGGTGTCAGTCTTTAAAGAATCACTGGAGAAGTGTAACGACACTAGTGGTTTCGTGCGAAAACCTCAAGAAAGTTGAAAAAACATGTTTTTTTCTTAAACTGTCTATTTGTGTCAAAATACTTTACAAGAATAAAATTGTATGATCTCTGTGTGTTATGGTGCTATCGATTACCGACGAGCATCTTCAAGAGGCGTGCGATTCTGGAACATTTGTATTTTAAGTGGAATGTCACGAGTTTATTAAACGTATGTAAAATACACAATGTGAATAAGGTTAAGCTGCCGCCGGCTAAATAGAGCAGGGCTGCAGTCCAAAAGTATTTATCTTATGTAAATGATGCGCACTGGCGTAGAATCTGAAGGCATAAAAGGCTGAAACTCCATTATAACCGGAAAATAAAGTTTTGTCGGTAACTGTGGCTGGCACAGTTTTGTCGGGACGAATTTACATTCAGATGGCGCTATCTAATCCGCGGTAAGTTAAAAAATTTACGACTTTCGGTAAATCACCGCTCGGATCTGCTTACCCCCGCAAGTGAATAGTGCCGTGCGCCTGAATTGTTTATGGTCCTGCCATAAAACAATGATATGAGAGATTATAACTCGGTGAGTAATGAAATTCTTTGTGTGCGAAGCATCTCCCCAACGAGTTCACCTGCGCGGCTGTTATGACACCTATGTTTATCAATAATAATTTTTGTAATTGTTCCCCGTTGGAGAATTTTCCAAGTAACTGACACTTTTATTTTGTTGATAAACTTTCAATCGAAGATATACAAAATTGTTATTGGTTCGGTGGCAAAGTTTTGATGGTTCTTCTGCAAATGATACGACTCCCATGGTTTTGTCAAAACAATAAAGAATCCTGTTAATGTATTGCGTTATGAACACATGTGAATGTGTAGATTGCTGGTCAGAACAAAAATTTACGTGACTGATTGCGTTTTATTGTTTTAAAACAGAATTAAGTGTAATCTTTTATAGGCTTCATTTATGTGGTATCATTGTGTACAAACTTTGAACAGGAATAAACATTGCGAACTCCGTGAAAAGCATTTAGGATCTGTTTAGAGAAGCTGCAATGTTAGTCCCAATATAGGATAATTCGTAAATTTATTAATATAATTTAATTCTATAAATTCAATAATAATAATACGCATAAGATTTGTATATTACAATGAAAATTTGTATTGAAAATACACGTATTACAAAAGAATTATTATGTATTTCATTAAATTATCGTTGAATCAGAGTAAAAAAATGTTACTAGTCTACTCTTTTATGTAAAACCCATCGAAACTTTTGCACTGACTCAATATTTAGGTACATATTTTCAATTAATAAATGCAAGTCAACAACCTCGTTCGTATTATTCATTGAATCCAAATAGGAATTTAAGTTACAGAATAAACGAACAGAAGTTTGCCTACATAATTCATCACACGAATAGACACTGCAAGTAAAAATTGAATAATATAAGTATTTATGCATTGACTTGAACACTCGTTACTGTCATTATTATTCTGCCAGTCATCATATGTATAAAATATAAAATTTTCAGAACAACTGTTTAGAAATTCAATGTTTCTTCGTATAAGTTAATGGCGCCTGTTATCAGTAACCACCATGGCAGGCAACGTATTAACAATTTAATAGATATTTTCTCAGTTTGAAAATTTTGAAAATTTGTTTTGTTTTAAGTGCTCTGTCTGTTATTCCAGTATATTCCCTTTATTGATGTTTAACATCGATCACATGTAAATATACGCGTTAAATGTAGAATCAATAACAGATACATATTGCTGCGAAGTTCATGCATGCATAAATGATGCCTGTCTACATGAAGGGTATTCAATTTCCTGTAAAGCGTGCAATATTATATCAGACGTCTGTACAATAAACGGTGTGTAACATACACTGGTACTTTCAGAGTTACGTGACATTCGTCTTGATAAAGAAAAGTGACTCATGCTTTATTACATGTTGTTTCTTCATATTCAAATTTTTAATTAGTAACACGAGGTAATATGTTCATTAACGAGATACTTCTACTTACGCAACAGTTTTAAGTAATTTTTAAGAAAAATGAACAAATATAATGAATATGTTTGCATATCTGAATCAATTTTTTAATACTTAGGTCTCTCCTTTTTATTTAGGTTCTTATTGCTTTTATACTTAATGTCGAATCTTTTTTAATAGTAATAATGATTAGTATAATAAGTTGTAACCCGTAAATGTCGTCGGAAAAAATTTCTTTAGTCGGTTTTAGCACTGATTTCCTCTAATAATTATAATCACTCCATATATTGTAGCTATGTGTATCTCTTCTGCAGTTGCGTTTATAACTATATCTCAGTTGTTTATGCAAATTCATATTTTTATATGAATTGTACTTTTTGATTAAATACGAAAGTAAAATTAACTCTGCATATTTATAAAAATAGTCGCATAATACAATTGAACATATTTAGAATCTTAAAAGCATAAAACAAGCTTATCAGCATTTAACAATATTTTTAAATAGGGTAAAATGCAAAACATTAAATACAGTAAAGGCTCCATGAGAGTTTGAAACTGGGACCGTTTGAAAATTTTATGCGCTTTACAGGTTTCGCTGCCCCCCCTCCCCCAGTGGTGAGGATGAAATAGAAACTCTCACGAGGAACTTACTATCGAACTCTCATGGAGCCTTTACTGTATCTTGAAATAAAGAAAACCAGACTGATACCACTTTCAAAAATAACAGCTCATATCTTCCTAAGGATCAGCAATTTTGCAGCAAACTATAATCGAGCAGGAGCAGATAATATTATATTATATCTAAAATTGATATACATCTTCAACGAACAGACGTTTAACACTTTCCACAGTTTTTTTAAATATATATTACGCCTGCGTGTCTTTAACTCAATCAAATCAAATTTAAGGCCAGTGAACGTTCTTTCTTCAGGACGGCGTTACGCCATTGAGTCGTAATTTACCCGGAGCGTTTATGGCATTGTTGTGAAGCAGTGCTTGGCGTCGTCTTATAAAACCAATTTCGCGGGTATTATGCAAGCTGTCAGTCCCATAGGTGAGTTATGGCAAACGTAGCCTGCAGCACAAACACGTATTACCGTGTACCAGCGTTCTTTATATTTACGCCAACAACACTCGTAATACGAAATTAGCGGCCGTTGCATTTGATGCACCATCCCATGTCAATATCTCTCTTCGTTGTTAACTTTGTGGACACTTATGTTCCTTATACCACTTGTATCCGCTTATAATAGAATTTTGATTACCCGTATTAATCGACATGATCTTGCAAATAATCGAATTTTTTTTATACGATGGATGGTATATTTTATAAAAAGTAATACCAATGTTAGAAATGGAAATGTGGAACACTAAAATTAAACGCGACTTGGAGAGAAATTTATAGATCTTAAATTGTTTGACGGTCATAAAGATTCTCATTTTATTGTTAACGACATTACGATCTTATGCGAGTAGTTTTAGCGGTAGACCCATACTGGATCGTATGTTTTCATACGAGTAAATCGGGTATTTGTGTTTTTAAAAGAACGTTTATTTATCGTCTAATTATTACTTACAGTGTTATATTTCACTTGTTATATTTAATACTCTATATTAACAGTTACTAGCCGACACTTGATCGACGATAAATTTACACTTGATTTCAAATTATCGTCATTACATCATTGACTCACTTTCAGAATATATAAATATTAGCAATAGAAGAATTCTAAAACTATCACAAACATACCAAAGTTTACCTTATTTGGTTAGGCTGGTTAGAATGTATCTACAGTATTTGGGTATCCAGCTTAAGATTAAGAGAGGTTCTACACCCTCAACACTTTCACTATCGAAGGGGTAGATCTACCCTTTTCACAATACATCACTGAATAATTAAGTAGACTGATGTTTTATCTATATCCTTTTCATTTTCAATTTCTTTCTTAGATACAGGGTGTCTCAGCTACCTTAATCACCTCGAATAATGACTTAACGGTACACTTTATAAGAATTTTGAGGCATGGAATTTAAATGTCATCAAGGGGTACATCTTATAAGGTATGTTTTTTTTGGGGGTGGAGGCATTTAAAATATTTCAAGGTCCCCTTGATTTTTTTTAACGAAATGACCTATATTTTGTACCATAGATCGATAGAGTCTTAAATTCTGAGTAAAAATGTGTTGACATTCATACGTCCTAAACCTAATAGTTAACGAGATATTTGCAAAATAATCACTGCATTGAAGTTGAGGGGCATCAGGTCGAGCACCTGTAATTTCCAGATAGTAAGTACGTATGTATTAACAATTATTTTGTAAATTCTCGTTAACTATTAGGTTTAGGATGCATGAAGGTCAACACGTTTTTACTCAGACATTGATATTCTATTGATCTATGGTACAAAAAATAAGACGTTCCGTGAAGAAAAAACAAGATGTCCTTGAAATGCCTCCACCCACAAAAAAAGCACGTACCTTATAAGAAGTGTCCCTTGATGCCATTTAAGTTCCACGCCTCGACATTTTCATAAAGTGTACCGTTAATCCACCCACAAAAAAAGCACGTACCTTATAAGATGTGTCCCTTGATGCCATTTAAGTTCCACGCCTCGACATTTTCATAAAGTGTACCGTTGTCATTATTCGAGGTGATCAAGTTAGCTGAGATACCCTGTATATTTCTATAAGGCCTCGAATTCTAGAATTTGTAGAAAGTGGAATGGAAGAATATTAGGCTGTTACAGACGTCTTTGAAGAATTCATCGACTCTAGCACATTGGAATTTTATGGTAACAGAATTAAACAGATTTATATCTCGTCGGTAAAAACATGCAAATTCTAATGATTTTTATTTTCCTCAATAAAATTTATTCCGACTTGCGTTAAATTACATTGTACTTTGCGGTTAAAGACTGCAATTTATTTCCGGGCAACATAACATTGTAAAATTCAAAAATTGTAAAATTGTTGTTTCTATAAAAGCGGAATTGCATCTTGCATACGTATCCAAGGTTGTCAGTTGGAACACGTTCAATAACCAGAGTAGTTGAAACATGGTATGACGTGTGAACAGAGCAAAGTACCGAACACGAAATATTTGCTTATTTTGCGTTGTTTGACGTGGGATTACCTTCAACTGTAAGCCACCGGATTCGTTGTGACAAGAGCTGTATACGAATGTATTTAAAAAAATGACGACTTGAAAAGAAGAACAGATGTGACGTTCGTATTAACCTTCGCGTCTCTGTCTAAAGATGAAATTCCAGGTGATCCGGAAAAAAACTGAAGTTTCGTTTAGCTTTTTGTTAATTATGATAAAATTCCGGTTAGTCGTTTAGAACGTGATAATCTTTCCATACCCATGTGCAGCATGGAAATGCGCGTATGTTGTACTCTGGATAAGAAAGTAACTGTATCTGATGGTAAAATATTTGCTTTTGCACATTTCTGCATAAACGAAACGGGTCTTATCAGCAAAATGTAGAGAAGGTATAGAAATCGTTCCTCTGTAATTACATCTAATTACATCGTACTTATCACTTTACATTATTCAAGTATGCCTGCTGTTTAACGAGATTACTTGCAATCTCTAGACTACAATAATTGTAAAACGTTTCTCACATAGACGTGGACAAATAAAAACAAATCAAAAACATTCAATGTTTTCTGATTTACATAAATTCGCTGTAATTTAACGTTATTAGAATGTCAATCACATTTTATTGATTTGAGAGGGTCAATAGTTAAAATGCAGTGTTTAATGTAAGGAAGAAGAAAATTAATACATTGCGATGTTATACGGTTTGAGGATACAAGTGTTTTATTCGCTATATTTCCGGTGATTAAAAATAAAATAAATTCTAAAACACAAAAAATTGTAATAAGTTTAACAAATCATGAATGTCCACAATATCTTTATATTTACAATAATAATAAATGTAATAAGACGCTTGTGTTATATGTATTGTAAACGAGAAAAATATAAATATAAATATAGTTATGATAATCAACAAATTTTCTTACTCATATTTTTTCGAAATTTCAATGTCACCGATACTGTTTTAAATGGGGCTATATATTTCTATCACCGTTGCGTAATAGTTGAAGGCAAAACCAATTCAATGACCGACATACGATTGCATGTGACCTTAAGTTCGAAAAATCCGGAAATGTATGGTAATAGATATAAATACTGAAATAACTATGAAAGAAGGATTAATGAAGAAACTTTATTTTAACAAATGCTCAAAATGCTACCCATCAATTGTGATAAATTTTTGTAGGCTATAATTTCTTCGGCAAACAATAATTGCATTGGATTGGTAATCTCATTAAAAAAAATAGCGATGACCTTGAAATTTTGAAGAATATCACACGAGATGTTTAACGTGTTCAAGTCAGGTTGAACACTCCGTACATTACTCCCTAAATATCATACAGCATCCGTTCTATACAATTTTTAATAAAATGAAGAGTCATCAAATTATTCAATACAATAAAACCAAATTGAGCCGGTCGACAAATTTTATTATTTGTCATATCACTTAATAATCTAGGATACCTCCATCTCACACAACCCCAAACAACAATCATAAAGTTAGTCGAAGACAAACAACAACTCATTGAAAAACATCTATTCGATATCCCGGTACATCGGTGCGCGTCACTGAAAATCATTCCTCATAGCAGAGACACGCGATGTGGTTAGGTCGTTTAACAAACGGATTCGTAAACGCGCATAAAGTGGGACCGGTCCGCAAGGAAGGAGCGATTCTTCAGATCTATTGGACAATAAAGCGACGTGTACACTCTTCACGGCGGCGAGTAGGAAACGAGTATCTGAACGTCGTGTTTAACTCTATTGGAATATACGATGCTATATCCGGAATTTCGTTCCAGACCGTTAAGACACTAGATTCCACTTTATCGGCAACGTAATGGTTATATAGCTGTTAAAGTTGCCCCTCATACAACTTTTCCAATCTTATCTTCACGTATGGCCTCTCGCCCCCCACCCTCTCCTTCTCCCTGTCCCATCCCGTCACCGTGTTCCCTCCTCCCGGCGTGGTGGAAAAGCGGGAAGGATTTAGTTAAATTGGACTGCACGCGAGGAGTTGTCGGTTAGATTTGTTCAGGCATCAGGGAGAGCGCTGACCGTTGTAAAAGCACTCATGGCCGGGGCGGAGGGGAAGAAATGTAGAGGTGGCGGGTCCGTGGTTACGGAGAAGACGACTGCGATGTCTTTCTCTTTTCTTTTTATTTGAGATCGCCATTCAGCGTGTTGGTGACCAGGTTGTCGATACGTGCCTCGCATCCCGATTCGACTCCTCAGTCCTATTCCTTGCTCGAGCTCGAAATTGCATGGCATTTCCTAGTGGATCGCCTGGGATCCCCCTAACTTGATACGTTCCCCCGGTGCTTTCTTTCAAAATCGTTTCTTGATTTCAAGGGGTTTATCAATAGTTTCGGCACTTATTGCAGTAAATAGAGCACAACTGAATCAACCTGTTGATTGTTTCTTTTCAATAATTAATACACGAGTACGGATATAAAATTGGAAACTGCGGAATTTTAAAGAGTGCAGCTAATTTATACAAGGTGCTGCTAACATAGTGGTACAAGCGAACAGTAAAAGATAAATGGGCGCATTGGGTTTTCCTTAAAATTTATGTGTGTATTCGTGCTTGCAGTAAACAGAATCAGTGACTAATAATCTGACATGTTAGCCAGGTCTCATTCAATTACACGTAATATAGATACATAATAAAAATAATAAAGTATAATCTAAAATGTATAGTTAATTGAAGGCCAAAATAAATTCCGACAAAAGCACCTTTATGATTTCTTAAAATTGTAAAATAGGATAGTCGGAATCCATCGTTTCAATAATTTTCGAAATTCTAGTGTTAAAACATTTAATCTGATGTGCGACACCTTGTATAGCTCAATGATACATTTGTGGTGCTAAGAGCAAGTTTTAACTGTAGTTTCCTGCTGTTAACCCTTTCACTACGATAGAGCTATTTAGTCAGAAATTGCTGGAGCTGCAAAATAACTCGAACCGCGACATAGAAGAATAGTTATGAAATCGGACACCTATTCCTAATCTGATCTAGCCAAGTACATATCTTGTAACTATCGCGTCACGAAATATCCTTAGCTGCTATGGATCACGAGTAAGTTATACAACTTATAAGTGCACCATAATAGAATAGGAGGTAGTTGTAATTCGCAGCTATGTAACACGCAAACAGAAGAACTATTATTACTCTAATCTACAAGTAGATGCGATTAAGCTATTACTACGGGTAACTTCTATGGAATTTAACAGGACAGTATAATACGAATATCAGTCGTAAAAGCACTGTGATGCATCAAACTTCTACTCCTTAAGCTTGACATACATAGATGTACACATTGAAAATGTGTTAGTTATTGGCCACGAGATATAAATAAATACAAAGATTGAGAACTTTTTCTCATAAATGACATTTTATCTATAATCTATAATCTATAACATTTATTCATTGATTTAATACTTAATGTAATTTCTTTTGTTTTTCGTAAACAACAAATTTACATAATTTGACATCTAAATGTAGATAGGTATTAGTTAGCCGGTTAGCCGATAATTATACAAATTTGTGGTTATAATGCTTAATTTACAAAATTGAGAATTAAATATGAATCGTCTTTTTTGACAAAAGTAAAATAGAAACATTATTAGACTGCATATATTACAAATATAGTAGAATATACTGTAAATGCATAAAATCTAATGACACTATTATATTGTATATAATCACTAACATAAGGCTCACCGGATACTATGGGAAAAGCGAATGGCAAATAAGACTACTAAATAGAAAAATAAAGTAAAACTGATACAGACGATGCGTATCATACGTTCGTTACGGAACACGTTATTTGTGATGTTTTATGAAATGTTAAATGGAATAACAACGCGACAGAAAATTATAGCCTGATTTACACGAACAAAACTATGCGAGTGATTTATAGAAATTGGTAAGGTTGCCAAATGCATGCGGTTACGAGCCTCTATCATTAAGGTTCGCAATAATTTCATGCAATTGATTAGAACTAGTCGACGTATTTAATTGGCTGTCGTGCAGTCACCTTGTAATTTATCTGCTACGCGCTGAAAATTATGATAGTTGGCGATTTTTCAAATACCGAAAAACTAGAATCGCTGAAGCAAGGTAAATGGCTTGCGCGAATAATGCTATTTAGTGCAAAACAACATATACTGAATATATTAAAACGAACGTTTTACACTTTCAAAGTATTAATAGGACCGATTAATCACTTTTGAGATTCCACTGTCGTACGTACTGTAAATATATTTCATTAGGGTCGAGCAAAGTGTTAATGGCAGAAGTCAATTATGTAGTTTGCTGCGTGTCGAACTAAATTCGTATGAGAAATCGTATTTAATTCGATATTATCATTCTACGACATGTTGGGTACCCAGAATAAACTATTTTTGTTTATAGGAGAAGATAGTGTACAGCATCGGACAAATGTTTGTAGTCAAACACTTTTTGGTACAGGATTCCAAATAAGAACGTTATTGATGTTATGTAACTATTTTATATAAAAGTGTGAACTATTTATATGATTTCATGAATTTTTACAGCAAATATATTTTTCGATAATAGAGAAAATTAAATATGACAGAAATAAAATTCGGACAGTAGTTGCACTCAAAGAAACTTCTAGAAATGTAAATCATAATATAATGTTAAAACGAAAACAATTTGACATGATTAATATTTTAAATTGTTGAGTGATTCCATTCATTTTGGCACAGACTCCAATTGTTTTTGGATTTCTACAGAACGAATACCCCTGTCGCGTTTAGCGTTCTATTTCATACAATTTGTTCGCATTTTGAAATTTTTCGATCTTACAGTTTTGTTCTAAATAACTCTTAAAGGTTTTCAATACGATTTAAATCTGTGCTTTGTGATGGCCATTCTAGTAAAAAAATTCTTTCCTGTAAGAACGAACTGTTTACAGAGCGAGAATCGTGCCTAGATTTATTATCGCGCTGGAAAATCCAGTTATTTGCCACATTCTGCAATGCTCGTAACATTTGCGTACCTTAAATGGTCATGGAATCATTTTTATTTCTTATTTTCAGTGGCATTAATTAAAACATATTGCAGAAATTCAACAGACCTCACAATAACATAGAATAGTCATACTTATTTATGTATACGAGGTAATATTCCTTAAAATTGCATTTATGATGACATAATTTCAGCAAAAGATTCAACATTTGCTGGAAATGTTTCGTCTGTTTCTACTCGAAAATCAAAATTATTTACCAAGATTACTTCAGGAATAAACAATAATCATTTTAACTCCTCGCAAAACTCATACCGTATCGAGATAAACATCCCCAGAACGAGAACATGCTAATGGAAAAACATTTTTGTCCGTGTGAAATATAGCAATTAAATCACGGAAACACGTGATGTCTTGATAATATACTAGCGAAGGGGGAGCAAGATAGTTACGGAGATCCGTCTGTTGGGTTGAGTAACACGTTCTAGTTAATGGGGTGAAAATCACTGAACCCCTCGTCGGTCTAACCTAACTGTTCTATATACAATTCCCGCTTAAGCCACGGATAACGACAGCGCGGTTGAGTTATTGTTATTACTTCGTGGCGCTATCGGCCCTGATAATCGATAATACTGATTAAAAGTAGTCAGACCGGCAGTTTCTCCGTAGTCGCGATACAAAACGGTTAATAGCTCGGGAAATAAATAACGAACATATTTAAGGGGCGCCGGATGTATTAGCGCGAACCATTTAACGCTGGGGGGGGGGGAATACTTGCAAGGATCGTCGAAAAACGGTCAAGATCGTCGCGCTGCTATCACCGCCCGGTTTCTGTCCGCTTCTGTCCACGGGATAAGGCATCGTGGCCCGGAGTAATGGGGTGAAAATCACTTAACCCCTCGTCAATGCGAGAGGCGAGCCGGCGCGCGTTATTCAATTCGCGCTTAAGCCAACGATAATAACATCAGCCGGCGGGCGGCAGGCGGCGCGCAAAGTCAAGGGCTGACGTAGTGGCGAAGATTTACGGGCACGGGCCGGGGCATGCATCCTGTATGAATGTCGGGGCAGCTTGTAATAATTCAACTCCGCGGCCACACCTCGGCCACTTCCCGTCTGCAGTCTGGCAGGGCACGACCACCGAGCGGACTGCTGCTCCGTTGCGGAGGGGTTTCCGGTAACTGCGCGGTCGACATCTCTCCACCTCTCTCTTCCTCGTGCTTTTCTCCCCCCCACCGCTCCTGCCCCTCTTCCCCTCGTTCCTACCGATCTTCGGATCTATTCCTCTCTGTTCACCGGTTTCTTCCTTCCACACGCGGCACCGCAGCCGCTCCCCCCTTCCCCGTACGCTCCCTCGAACAACCACCCTTATCCGAGAGAGCTCGACCCAAGAGAGCGAAGAGCTCTGATATATCGGCCGCACACATTGCACTGGATGGAACGCAATATGTCCGCCGAGAAAGGCAATAACCATTAGGTCCCGAGAAAACTGCCCCATTTCAAACGACACGAACGGTCGAATATCAGGAAATTTATATCTGGTAGCCTTCCCCGTCCCTCACTTCGACCACCAACCGCCCCCCCCCTCTCCCACCCGGCCCTCCTGTCTTTACCCCTGCTGGGGCCACACCACCTTCTTCGTCCCATTCGTCGAACCCCGAGCGGGAGAGAGCCGTAGAGATCGAGCTTGGGCTAGGAGGCTCCGAGACATATCGTGCCAGAGTGGAAAAGGTTATAAACGTGGAGAGGCAACTCGCTGGGGAGGTCGGGCAAAGTTTTCGTGAGGGACCTTATAGCAGTGAAACCGGAGGTTACGTCCGCGTTCCGCTTTATACGATCGGATATGAAGTGGTGGTCACGTGCTCGTGGCCAACCGACGGTGTTACCTACTCGGGGCTACACCGATTTGTCCGGCCATGTCGAAAAATCTTTCCATGGTCGTTGCCTCTGCTCGTTGCGATGTATATATGTATATATATTCGAATACTAACTTTCTAGCGATTTAGTCGATGAAAAACGGTAAATCAATGTTGTATATCTTTTTAGGGAACCAGAGGAATTGAGTTTATCCTCGCGAGGATTAACACGTGGTGGGATATAAATTAAATAGAGTATTTTATCAAGGATTATTTAAGTGGAATGTTATTTTGTTTGATTAGCAGTCATTTTCAGGTATTTGTACATTATTTTATTCGAAAATGATTTTCCAACTGAACTGTTTGGTTATTCGACTTTGAGTTAAATGATTTATTATCTTACTTTGTAATTAAGTAAACATTTTCTGAAGCAATCTTGGAAACAACTTTGATTTTGGATCAGCAACAGACAAAACAGTTTTAGCGAATGTTAAATCTTCAGCACAAATTGAGTAGTCACAAGTATAATACTTAGGAATATTATCTCTTCTATTATACTTGAAATAAGTATAACAATTCCATCCTATTTTCAGTTACAGTAGACTCACGGTGAAGTAGCGGTGCGGGGTTCTCGTCATTTAAATAGACGCATTGTAAATAAAACACAAAGAAACGATCTGTTTTATAACAAAGGTAGTTTAGTAGTATTTTGTAAATCCACCATTTTTAAATATAGTTTGTCTATGTAAAAATGTGGTATCGTTTCCCATTCGGCCTCAATTGTGTTTAAAGGATGTTCCTGGCAACAAAATTGACGATTATTCGTGAGAGTATACTCGTCTTGACAGGTTTTTGAATGTTTATGTTTCCCTATTAGTTCGGATACGGGAGACTCTACTGTATTTTAAATAATTCACTACTGTATTTTGTATTTCAAATAACCTCTGCCTCAACTCGGATTCGCATAAGTTATTTAAACCGATTGCACCGGCGGACGATCGAAGGACATTTATTTCGCTCGTCGGCGAGATTTATTCCTTCGGACAAAACGCATTCCACGTGACGAGGCTAAACATTTTTCGAGCGAGTTTACCCGCCATCTCTGAATACCACCGCGAACGGAAGGCTTCTATTACTTTCAACGGGTGATGTGATGCAAGCTCTGCAACGGCGAGATCTGAATATTTATATCGTCGATAAAGGATAAACACATTATCTGCACGATATAAACGGGGGATTTATGGCCGAACCCGAAACGTAGGCGTCGTCGTTCCGTCGACTGCAGGAGAAATATTACGCATTGCTCTTTCCGCGCGACGACGACGACGGGCCGAGAGCTGTCGCGTAACAAACGCCCGTAGCCGACACCCGTAAACTAGACTCACGCTAAAAGCCTTCGTCGTCCTTTCTTCCCCGTTCAAGGATGTCAGACTTATTTTACGTTTCGCCGCTGCTCAGACACGTTTTCAGCGACATCGACGTTAATTGAGTTTTCGACCGAGGCGGACGTATAACCCGACAATGTTCCCGTCTCATTCTGGAAGGGTGAGCGTATTTAATTGCCGCTCGGATAACGTGAAAAGCGTAGGTAAGTATTATTAGGTCGTTGCGCATGAAATGCCCGATTTTACTGATAAGGGAGAGTTGCCTACAGCGTGCCGGTCTCGTAAAACGTATCTCATCAGTGTCTTTATAATTAATGAATATAAGCAACATCTAATGGGGCGAATATGAAATAAATAATCAATCAGATACCGAGTTGGGCATAGCTTTATTCGAATAATACATAGTGGAAAGCAGCAGTATTTAACCTATTAAGTTCCACGGAGTGAAATGAGGCGATTTTTGTGTGTATAAAAAAGAAAGTGTATAAAAAAGAAATTTAATAAAATAAGATATAACAAATAAAATTGCATCCATCCGATGCGTCCCTTAAAACGATTTCTGATACAATCAATAGGTAACGAGTTATTTTAGATAGTAGTTCTTATTGACCCACCCAGTATATATATTCAGCGAAAAGATAGCAGCTAAAAGTGTCTTCGAGGAGTCATCTTGAAATT
Organism: Dufourea novaeangliae; assembly: GCF_001272555.1. Taxonomy (NCBI): domain Eukaryota; kingdom Metazoa; phylum Arthropoda; class Insecta; order Hymenoptera; family Halictidae; genus Dufourea; species Dufourea novaeangliae. The sequence continues at coordinate 935,203 of NW_015374070.1, read as the reverse complement.
CAGTAGGAGAATTATCTAATGAATTTAACATGAATGTTATATTTATATTTCAACGATAAGCGTGTATATGTAGAGTGTATTTAATCATACTGTGTGCAATAAAATTCGTATCATGTTCAACGTAATATTAAGTGTCGGTAATAAAACTGTCATTTCATGTGCAACAGCTTAATGCATACAGTACGCCCGGTTTAAATGTACTTATACATATTCAATCATTTATCCAGCTATTGAGGATATAAGAGATTTTTTTAAATGAAAACAATTTGACTTCGTGTGAGAATTTTTTAATAAATTATTATTTGCAAAAATTTCGATATAAATTATATTCGTTTAAATGCAAGATGTGTTCAGAAAGGTATATGCATAAAGTATGTAAAGTCTAGTTTGGATGAACGCTTCATCAGATATTCCTGTGAATATTAACGATAGATATAAAATGTATTATACATATATGTACTAGTGTTCATCAACTTTCTGATGCACTAACGAGGGAACGTAACGAAGAGATAATCATAGATTTTTCTGCCCTCTAATTATAATACGTATTCGACCTAACATTTACTATGACAGGATTCGGTTCAGACCACAGTTTAACTAACGATATAAATCATTTTAATTTAGCGAATCCTCAGTGTACAAGTGAAACAGAATAATAAATCAAAACGTGTCGTGATTTATCGCAATGTGTTAAAATACAGAAACAATGGAAGTGGATACATATTGTGCGTAGATACGGTTTTATTTATCAGTGTTATTACGCGTATTCGTTAAGATCTGTAACTACGAAGGACATCTGTCGCCAGTAAGAATATACGTTGATCATAAATATGTTTCGTGTAGCTGAGCGCGACTTGAAATGCATCATAAAATGTACAAAGTGAGCATTTATGGTTTCGTTGAAAAAAGTAAGGGTTATGTTTCGTGTAGCTGAGCGCGACTTGAAATGCATCATAAAATGTACAAAGTGAGCATTTATGACATGCGTTGAAAAAAATAAGGATTATAGTAAAACAATTTTTTGATATTTAAAAAGAAAAGGAAGATAGTTGCAATTGCCTATCCCTATGGATTAAGCATTTATGACATGCGTAAATATGCATAGTGCATCGAACAATTTTTCATATTACTTTCGTTACATTGCAACCCTGAATACGAGAAACAAATTCAGTACTTTTGTTTTTGTAAATTAATCTACAAACATACAAATTCGCATAAAAGATCATCATCTATTCATAATATAACGGTTTTAGTAAATGATGTTTAAACATTGGCTTGAAAATTTGTGAATTAACTTGCAGTCACATAAATAGAATGGTTGATACTCGCATTATTTTTATGTAATAATTTTTCATAACGCGTAATTCTAAGTAACGTGTAGGGTACCTCAGGTATACATTACAATGTTTTTTACGCAGTGATAGGAAGGACGAAATAGACAACAAATTTAATTTGCTCCGTTTCCATGTTACAGTAATAAAGTCATAAAATTTTGAAACATATATGTACCTTATACTAACAGCCGTTGGGTTTTCTGCAAATATACCTACACCCTGTACATCACCTTCCTAGCAGTGTCTAATAAGTATATACTATTACATAATTTTATTACGAGTGTTAGATTCGTTAAATATTTCTCTAAATTTTAGTCTTTCTTTGACACTAGAGTGACGTCTGATCGAAATGAATACTCAAAGAGTTCAAATCTGCATATAACATCCTTTACTTTGCAATTGCATTATTCATTTCCCTGAAAATCCTATGTTTCTTAACTGGCTGTTAAAAAACGCGACAGTATTCAAAAACATTTAGTATATTAAAAAACGGTTAGTAAATTCTCTATATGTATAGGCCTGAGTCTAATACAGGGTATGTCCGAAATGGTGGTACAACTCGTGAAGAAGAGATTGTTTCTACATTAAAAAAAAAGTTGAAAATGTAGAATAAAAGTTTTTCATGTGATGCTCCGTTTTCGAAACACTCGAAATTGAAAATCTCTTGGATACACGTGCAACTATAATACATATGTAGATACTTTGCTAATACGTCTGTTCATTACAGTCCGCTCCTACTTCTTGCCAGCAAGAAAACATACGTACCGTAAGTTGGGGTAACTTTGAATCAGTTAGGGGTAATTTTGTCCCAAAGTCAGATAATGATCATTTTCATTTCAACGTGCCATACTTTTTCGCGTAAAAATCAACTTGGTTCAACAATTTACAAAGCTGCAAACTTAAAAATGATCATTTTTTGACTTGGGACAAACTTACCCTAACTGAGTCAAAGTTACCCCAACTTACGGTATTGAATGAATTTTGAAAATTGATTATCTCAAAAATCACGAGAAAAAATTTTATTCTACATTTTCAACTTATCTACTTATATTGTAGCATGTACTATTACTTTCATTCGGGTTGTACCAGCAATTCGTAAACACCCTGTATGCACGTGTACGGGTAACAGCACATTCCCAAGATTTTCCTTAAAATATCAAGCCACTAATCGGCATGTGGCCGGAAAATTCGAGAAAGACCGACTGCCCGTGATATTAGACGTTCCCGTTAAGAGGTGAGAATCGACGTATCTGCGGCACGTCGTAACGTACATCGAGCACGGGGCTCGAGGCTCGAGGCGAGCCCGGGGTATAGCGCGGATCCGCAGGCAGAAATTGCTTTTCCCCTATAAGGCGCCATTATCACGCACCATCTTGTTCGAATGGCTTCGTAAAATGCCAAACTGGGAACTCGGTATTGCTGTGTCCAGCGCTGCGGTCAGCTTTGACCGTCGCAAAAACTCCATCCCCTTCCCCTGCCTTCTTCCCTTTCCCGTCCGAGCAACGTCCCCCATCCACCCAGGTTCTTCCGCAGAGACATGATTGCGCGGGGAAATTGTGGTTGCTCTTTCTCTTCGTGTCCTCTTTACATCGTCCATGGTCCCGCACGCCTTCGCCTTTTCTTTTTCCAACGTAGAGAGTGGAAGCACTTTTCTTCGAGGGTGTTGGAGTGCACTGGCTGGAGGGGAGGAGGAACGGTCGTCTGGCGAAAAGAGGGCGCCAGCTGGTGGCGGAACAGAGAAAGAGCACGCCGTATAGGTCGGGCGTAATATCACCGGGCTACCTTGCACACGCTGGCCAAACATAACGTTGCTACTTTTGCCAAATGATGCCATCCGTTTAATTTCTTGGAACGACTGAGCGGACGTTTTCCGGGCGAAATATTAATAACGCGCCACGCCCACGGCCAGGATTCCATGACTGTTATGTTACAAAACTTTGTTACACTTTGTACAGAAGATTTCCCAACGATGTGCGAAGGCCTGCTTCGAGAGCAATTTCGTTTTATTGTTATTATTTTTCTTCACTTAAAGGAGACTCGAGGCCCCTTACACGAGGCCAGACAGTCGAAATTATCACCTTGATTTACGGTAATATTGTGGTCTGCAGACAATAATGAGTTAAATCAAGGTTTCTGGATTATAAGGAGATCGTGAGGTGAATCAAACAACAGCTTTCTATCTGGTGTTACTTCGAAAATTTTACGTTGTCATTTGTTTTTTTTAAAACTTAAACAGATTTTTTGTATAATCAGGCTGTAGTACGTTTTATTCTAAATATAATTATCACAGGTTTTTGTAGCTAACTCTGATGGTTATTTACAGAAAGAAAAAAATAATAAAACGTGGAAGGAATCATCATTCTTTTATTAATCTTATCTTTATTTACAGGAACTGTTCAGTGTGACTATTTACGTAATGACTGTCGTAATCGGTACAGTAACAGTTGTCCGACATTGTCTAATATGTGTCCGACTTTATTTTAGGTCGGAGATCGGAGCTTCTGGGTACACTTGTTTCTTCAAATATTAGCGAAATGAACATTATGTAGACTTCACTATGTTATAATCTATTACATTAGTAATTTTCAGTAATAGTTTTCCTGAACATTATTGATAACCATCGGTATATAGTATATAGTGTTTCCCATTTATAATCTAACATTTTATTCACATATAAGATGCAAAAATTGTATACAATTTGCAAATATATGGAAATTTTCGTTAGGAATGTTTTCAAGAATTGCAATAAAAGTTTGTTGTGTAGTGCAAAAAATTATACTAGCACTTTGCAATACCTGTGGGAGTTGACCAAATGTTGTTTATTTAATGTAAATATTATGACCATAATTAGGAAGATATTCTACAGATAAAAGTATGTATTTAATATTTTTCTTATAAAAGTCTAGACGTGACCAATTTACATCAGATTACGCCAAGCAAAGATGGACAAGTTGTTTGATAATGTGACAATATAATGTCTCAATATTTTATATATTTGTTATTTATATAAAAACATATACATATATGTATATTTTTACTGTGATTGAATTCTATGGTCAAACCAAGAACGATTAAAATGTTTGAAAAATTTTCTTGCTAAATTATCAATGAAGTTACATGTATAATATATTTCATTGTGCTAGTAAAAGATATTTTATTGATAACGATTTTTGTGGTTATTTTAAAATGCATTCGTAGAATTGTAAAACTGTCACGAATACAAATCTTCAGCATCACAATTTTTTTATTTTCGAATCTGAAATCAAGGTTGACATGTCGGATATAACTTTTCATCTTTAATGTAATGTCGCTACGATACGTTATTCACAATGTTATGAAGATTTACCAGAATCTGTCATTTTGGTTTAGTAGCTTGGCACGCGAATTTCAGTCCGATGTTCCAAATTTTTGGCAATCAGAGCGTCTTTGCCTCGTTGACAATTTGACAATGTTTGAGCAAGACAGTAATGATGTTATTTTCAGGTTTACTGCGAATTTTATTATTATAACATGCATTAACAAGCGTAATATTTTAAGCATATACTAATGAATGATCTATTGATTTTTGCAAACAATATTTGGCTCTAATCAAATGAAATCCACTTATGTTCGTTTAATAACATTTATATTCGTTTAACGATAATCTGATTCACTTTTGTTAAGTACAACAGCGCGAAAGTATGCTGAATTTAAACTATTATTTACCACTGTCATGTTAAAAAAAATAGTGGATTATTTATTGGTGAACCAAAAATATGAAGTATTAAAGCTCTTATTTTATGCAACTCATCTAAAACAGCATCGAGCAATAGGAAACTAATAGAGTTTCTCACTTTATAAAACTTACAGTTATCAGTAGTATAGAAAGATTCTATGCAAAATAACATCCAATTGAAGGATGATAAACTGAAAGCAATGTTCATACCTCAAGTAGAGGATTCTCAAATTCGACAATTGCCTGATTGGACATTAAAAATACTGTAGACAACTCTCCTTATAGAGTAAACTTTACTTCACTCCATCGACAAGCCAACAGCGATTAAATGTCTCGAAAAACAATTGCAATGAGACTATAAGCATTCATTTAAGTAAAATAGTTACAGTTTTGTAGGATCCTTTAAAAGATCAGTAATTAAACCAAAAATTTCTTTCTCCTGTTACAGATTTTCTTATACTCCGAATAAGGCAGAAGTGTCATTAATAGTAATTACAGAATTTATTCCAACGTGTTTTGCACATTTATTTCTTGATAAATGCATAAAATTCACGTTCCAGTTATAAATTATGCGCCAAACAATGCTTGGGGTATCGTGTTGAAGGAGTTAAGGGACAGAAAAAGATAGTATGAAACGGCGTTATTTATGGTCGAGTTGGGCTTATGCGCAATGAAACATAAATATTTGTTTCTTCCTTGGGGATAACTCATAATACACGCACTATATAAATCCATTCGTCTTTTCAGCTGTGCCGGATTCCAACGTGCCGTGGACGCCGTGGTCGTTGCGGGAGATGCGTTCAATACATATTGCCTTTTACTCGGCGTCAAGGCTTGTCTAAGTAAAATTAATTATCCTTCCCGTAGGTCCGTCGTTGTTGTACAAAATTAATGTTCTACGATTATATTTATAGTCTTCCCTCCTGTGTCGCATACTCGTGTAGGATATACATATAATTATTACGTATTGCAAAACCGATTCTTTGTTGCACTAATATAGATAGGGAAGCTTTTGTTATTGTTACACTAAAAAATCCACATCGTTAATTTAAAAAATAATTGAAAACTATATGACGAAAGTTTTACGTTTGCTGAACAATTACTAAAAGTGAATGATGATTTTATTTTGTATTTCTACAACACTTTCCACATTTAGACTGATATTGTGAAGTACGTATTAAGTCTCTTTATGATAGTTTATTGTAACAAAAACTTTATGTCACGATACAACGAAAAATAATGTAGTTGTTTAGTTATATGAATAAGTTGATTATTCTCTTTAAATTGTTCTTAAAGTTTTTATTTCCAGCGAAATGAATCATGGATAAATATATGGAAGTATTCATAGTATTTCCATGTATTTAATCATTCTTAGTTAAGGTAATATACCTTCTTATAATTTATGTGCAGAACTAATATGATAGTTACATGAATTATAACTATTAATAATTAATAAGTACATCCGTCTTTCATTGTTTAACGTCTTATGATTCCTTATTTATTTCCTCTAAAATTGAACCAGTTCACCAATAAGACATTGTTTCAAATAAAATGTCATTTTATTCCATAATTGGTTCATTTCATAAGTAATATTCTTTCTTATGAGTGACAGACTTATTAAATTTATTTCTATTGAAATGGTGCCATCTATTGAACAGCGAGGTGTAGCAATTTGTACGGAAATACTGAACTACTTTGAATAATTTTTTGTATAACTAATTTATTGTTTAACTTTTTACATTATATAAAAAATATACGTACTGAGCAGAAATCGGGACGTGATTAGAAATAGGAACATTGACCTTATGCAGTCTATTGTTATAAGCGGTGTCGCAGTAACCGGACTCCAGTATACTAAAAAGCACACTTTTCTGTCTGAAATTTTTCCAGAACGAAAACTTGAAATTTTTTTGTAAACACCTTGTTAAAAAATTCTTTTATCCGAATCTGTTTTACAGTATACTTGTCTTGAAAAGATTCCACGAATATATTTCATACTGTGATGCACCGAACCAAGGAGCAATATCGTCTATGATGGTATGTACGAACGAAATCGAAAAACTTTCAATGCCCGAAGGAGCTATTGTAACAAACGCGGCCAATAAACGCCACGTATGCCGGTAGACGTGGTATCGCAATAGAAACGCACCCTTGAGATCCATTGTAATGGTTGAACTTATATGAACGATACTTCCATCGCTTTCTTTTTTGTTATTAGGTGTTGTGAGATCTAATGCTATCGATATCTGTTATTCATAAATTATTTATCAGCCAATATTGTGACTCTTCCAACAGAATATAACAAAATGATAGAAAACATTAATTTTTTACAAACTGTTATATAAATTCATAAATACATAATATAAATATTTTATATACGCCTACCGAAAAAAATTAATGAATGAAAAACTGTTTATGAGCATTTGTTATTTAAACTTATTTATTATAATTGTAAAGCAACGACTCTGTCTCTATTATCCGGGCTGTTTGTTTGACTGCTTAGAATTTGATCGTTCAGGCCCATTGGGAACAGGACGAAATTTGAGGGGGGGGGCGATGACAGGGTCTAAAAATGATTAACCGCTGGATGTTATATGGCACTAAACTAGGCTGATGCTCACAGGGTGTGTGGTTCGAAAGATGAAGGTTCTCAGCGTGAGTATTGAGACGTTCATTAGCGGTGGGTACATTCTCAGCATGAGTCACTATGCGACGATGGCTTTACGTGTGGTCAGGAGTAGGAAGGGGAACCCCACCACCATTGACGGGCGATGAAGGGTTGTCCCCTGCGGCGGCCTTTTCTGCACCCGTGACCTGTGCCACTATACTGGTTGATGCACAGAGTATCATGTATACATACAATATCCAGCCTCGTTGGGTCTTACGTGGTATCACATGAAATCCGTTTAAATTCACTCTACCGTACTGAACACAACACCCTTCTTTGGTCTCTTTTTTGCCCTTACATTAGGGATGGTATGGTCTTTTTCGTCCTTATATTAGGATGGTATGAAAATTGGTCATATTTAGAAAACAGAGTTGGAAATAAGTTCAATTAACCGTTTGAAGTTTTATATTTGGATGTACTCAACTGTTACTTGTATTGGAGTTTCTACAGACTTTACCCAAACAACACAAAAGATTTGCAAGCATTACTGAATGAAAGCTTAGACGTTTGAATAATAAATTAAATCGTTTACTGAATAAGAAGGTCAGCAATTCATCTTATTGCACGACAACGTACGTCCACGTGTCGCTAAACTAACTCAACAGACTATCCTAAGTTTGTAATAGGACATTCTTCCACATACAGTACACCTTAACAGGAAAACACGTCACTGAAATTGCAGATATACGAAACTGCATTGATAACATGATTATCTCAAGACCGATATCATATTTTCGCAAAGGAAAATATTTTAATGCTGTCTAAATGTAAATACAGCACAAAATAAATACGCATCATCCATCGGAAGAACCGATGGGAACTTCTGTACGGACCTACTATAATAGTCGTAATTTTAACGAATGCATTACGACGTCTCAGGGATCATCAGACCCCCACCAATCCAAACAAGCATACAAGAATATAAATCTATTCAATCACGTCACGCAATATTTCACCGGTTTCACGCTCGGTATTATTAAAAGTCCCCGTTGTCGGTGTACATTGGACGGAACATAAAAAATTCGCGGCGGACAGCGAATACGTTAATGAGTCCCCGCGATATTTCCCAGTTAAGCTTTATCAAGCTATTCTTTCGTCGACGCGCAGTTAATATCGTGTGAAGGGGTAGGGGGTTTCCTCTTAGCGCGGCGTCCATACAACTCCTCGATCCATCGTGGTTTTGCGTTCGTGTTACGCCAACGACACACGTTGTCTTGTACGGTTTCCTCGCCTGGTCTCTCGTCGATCCGTTTGACTCGGTGCGTCATCTGTCTTCGTCCGTAGGCAGGCTCGCGGTCTCTTTTTGCGGTCCCATCCCCAACCCCTTCTGTGCACACGTTCGTTCGCTCGCGCTCGCTCCACATACCGGCGTCGGGGCATCATTAGCCGGCATTGTACTCGCAACACGCATACCCACTCGAGGTAAGAGTTACCGCGACACCCGCTGCGCCGGGGAGATCTGCGATAGAGTTAATGATGCTGGGACCGCGGCGATTTAACAATAAGCCGCATTATTTACAGTCAGCTCTCGGCTCCATTACCACCGGTTGTCCGCCTCACCTGGTTGTGCTCTTTCCTTTTTTCTCTCCGGTCTTGCTCTTGCTACGGTCTCTCTCTCTCTCTGTGTGTGTGTGTGTGTGTGTTTTTCTCTCTCTTTCTCGGTGGCTCGTTACTATTCCCTCTCTCGTGTGCACGGACCCGTAAGTCTTGCGCGGCGGCTTGCATTACCTCACCGCAAATGCCTGAGGAGCGATATTAAACCTTTATAATCAGTCGGCACCTACGCCGCGTAAACGTATTTATGTTCGGGCCCCGCATACGGCTAGTTTCATATTGGGCCCTGGGGAACCGAATGGGACTCTACAGAGATATACCGCGTTTCTTCCAACGAATCCGCATTGGTATCATGTCTGTTTACTTTTCTAAAACTTCTGCTCTCTTTTAAAAGCAATGTTAAACCCTTATAATCGGCGAGCACCTATGCCACGTAAGTGAATTTTAATATTTGGGCCCCGCATACGACTAGTTTCATATTGGGCCCTGGGGAACCGAATGGGACTCTACAGAGATATACCGCGTTTCTTCCAACGAATCCGCACTGGTATCATGTCTGTTTACTTTTCTAACACTTCTGCTTTGTTTTAAAAGCAATGTTAAACCCTTATAATCGGGGAGCACCTATGCCACGTAAGTGAATTTTAATATTCGGACCCCGCATACGACTAGTTTCATATTGGGCCCTGGGGAACCGAATGGGACTTTACAGAGATATACCGTTTCTTTCAACAAATTTGCGCTGATACCATGTCTGTTTACTTTTCTAAAACTTCTGCTCTGTATTAAACCGATTCGGGCCCCGCATACGACTCGTTTCATATTGGTCCCTGGGGAACCCAATGGGACTCCATAGAGATATGTCATGTGTTCCGACGAATCTGGACTTAGCACCGCGTCCATACATATTTCTAACACTGCAGTTGTCTAACTTATGGAATTAAGTTTTCAGAGTGATGTACAGGGTGTTAATGAAAATATGAGAAATTTAAACAGGATGGATTCGACATGCCAAACCAAGACGGAAATCATAATTGGTGAAATTGCGTTTGAGTTATCATAATTGTGAAATTCGTTTCCGAGTTATTAATTGTTAAAAATACGAGCAAGATACGGGTGAAATATGCCTGGCGCGATGGATTATACTACATCTTTGAACGGCCAATTCCCAGCTGATATATGACATCGATCGATGACCTAGTTAAATTTAATAAATGAAATAAAATGAAATTAATGAAACGAACACGTGAACAGTTCAAGAGCGCGCTTCTCAAGTAGAATTACCCGTCGTGTCAGACATATTTTACGCGTATTTCGCTTGTATTTTAAACAATTAATAATTCGGAAACGAAGTTTCAAACGCAATTTCACCATTTTTGATTTCGTTTTCACAATTTGATGTGTAGTATCCACCTTGTGAAAATATTCCACATTTCACAGATCAGTGGAAAAGTTGAAATTTGAATCTTTAACTGTATGACACTAACAGATCGACGTTAAAACTTACTTCATCTTATAATGCCAACTTCTGCTAAGGCAAGTATTATTTACTTTCAGTATGTCAAACTTTTTACCGAGCAAGCGTTTTAAAAATGATGTAGAAGTGCAAACTATAAACATATTCTTTACAGTAATAATCAAGATTTTATCGTTAATATGGTATACAAGCGTATGAAACCTTTAAAAAAAAATTAGAAAACTCAACTTATTTGAGTATGTATAATTGTATCCGAAAGAAGTAATGCTAATGGGATATGATAATGAAGGGAATTGACAATTTTTCTCAGACGTTCATTAAATAACAAGTGTAATTGTTGGGCGGAGCGTTGGTGAAAGTGGTAACTTTTAGGGGACAGAGAAACACTTGAAGTAAAAGGGGCGCGTTAAAATCCTCGAAGGAGGCGTAACCTCGTTACGTTACTCGTCGTCAGTTTTGCGATGATTGAAGCTTGAGAACAATTTGTTATCATACCTGAACATTATGAAACTGCATTGTTAATTCTATGTTCTTGTAATATGATTAAGATTGGTAATACATACTTAATTAAACTACTACCAACTGAGCATAAAAGCGAAAATATAATACCGTGCACGTGCCACGAATATTGATCAGATTGAAGAATATTATTAGAAATATTGGGTCATTTGAAAAGAATTCGCAGTGTCTCGAACATACTGTCTGCATTATCTTTTTACTGGACGAAGGAAAAATCGTTCGAACTGATGAACAGATACTATTTTCCAGGTGTGGAAAAATATTGAATCATTTTTTTAGCAAATACAATCGAAGCTGTGTATAACTGTACAATCAAATTAATTGAAAAATTGAAAATAATTGTAAAAAAGTAGTAAATAAGAATACGAAGTAAATTGAAAATTATAAATTGCAATTCTGCCTCTAGAAACGCTACGAACATTCCGAACAATCTAATAATAGAGGTTATGCAATTAATTAAATTATTTTTCATAATAACTGCACATCAAACTTCTAAATACAACAAGGAATTTTTTAACTTATCCGTACAATGAAGTTATTATTGGATACGCACAATATAAATCGTTCCGTGTGAAAAGGAGCCCCCTTCGGATCGGACAGATTTTGTGTTCACGAACTAACAAGAGCAACAGCACGGTAATAACTTTTGGGGTTTCCAGTTCAGCATAGTTTAATTTCGGGTAAAGCTTGATTGCCGCTAAGGGAGGGTCGCTCGTTACACCTTCTGTGTACCAGGCGGCCAAAACGGTGCACGCGACAACACGTTTGGGAAATATGCGCCCGAATTTCAATCAAAGCCGTAATCCTAAGGATCGTCCGGGTGTCCCAGCGAGCCTAGTATCGCTTTTCATACTTCCATAAAGCGAGATTAAATCGATGGTTACAGTCAATCAATTTTGGTGCCCCGTCAATGGCCCCCGACGTAACCATGTCGGCGCGCATCAATCCAATTGAATTCTTCGCGACGTAAAACAGCGCCACGGAAACGTGAAATCGCGAAAGGACAGGATGCTCAGGGCCTCGTAAATCGTGTTAACGTTTTTTCTCAACGTCCGTACGGACCAGCACCGGACGAAAACGACGAACGTTCAGCAGCTGTCCCCCACAAAAACTGTCCCGTATCACTGTGACAGGAACACCAGACCGCCGGTCCTAACTTAGACCTAAACGTGCCCGTCACCGTCGGTGTTTAAAGCGGCCTACACACACTGCAACATGTGACGATGACACGGCATGGACTCCTTGGTTCCATGATGCATGTTATAGAAGCGTTAAAATTTTATCTTGTGTGTTTTCTACGTATAGCCTCTTGGCGAAATGTCTGGAGACGTCGATAATTTGGATGGCTTAATGGAGAGGCTGGACGTAACGTATGGGAATTAGAACGTATTGGAAAATAGATCAGACATTTAACAAAAAAATTTGAATTATTCGACAAACTATCAAGAATCAGTAATGTAGAGGCAAATTGAAACTGATGCAATTTCGAGATACCCAGGAGTTGATCCGTGCATCGCAACATGTTGCAGTGTGTGTAGATCGCTTAATATGAACCCATTTGATGCGGCGCACAAAAGTATGCCATAAATTCCAATTAAATGCGAACAGGTTCGCGTAAACATACCAGATGGACGATTAAGAAGTTTTCGATGTAACATTGAAACCGTGGATGAGCAGGAATTCGATAACGAATAAAATGCGATGACATCGAAATCTTTCTCGCGTAACACAATCTATTTCCCATTGGAACGTAATCACTTTAGTATATATTTTTCGTTAATGCCAGGATTAATTGTTCTTTTTGGAAAGAGTCGTCGAATATTGGTAATTAATCTGTTTGACAATGAAACTACCACAACGAATTATTTTATTGTAGCAAATTGTCATTGTAAAACAGAACACTAAAACGAAACGTCCTATGACCTGTATGCAATTTGTTAAGGAGTTAGACCACTTTGATGTGTTAATATATATGTATATATTAAAGTCTAATTTTATCTTTCGTATAATTTGTTGTTATTAATGAATAGTAATATCGTATCATCATATTGTTTTTCATATTCCTTTGGTTGAATTTTCTATCCTGAAAACCGATAAGAATAAAATAAAGTTGAACGTGATAAGGGATTTAATGAGTTTGTTTATGATACTTATAGTTTGGTTTTACAGTCACATGCGAATAAATAAAAGATCTAGTAACAAAATGGTAACGTATATACGGTTCATCATAAGAGTATTGGTAAATTGTAAACAGATCTTTTCCTTGACTGTTAGAAATCAATTATGCTATCAAGTATGTCGATTAGTTTTTTCTACAAATGAAATTGTCACCGTTTGCATAGTTAAAAGAACCTTTTTAATACGGTCATATTACCGTGACATATAGCTTGACCTTAAGAAAAAGATATGCAAACTATCGTAAATAAAAAATTTTATAACTGTTTTGATACCACTTAAATAGTTGGTTATTGCGTATAATTGCAATAACGAACATAAACAGCGAGCTCGTTACAATTCTTAATGTTTATGTAAGTGTAGTAAACGGAAGGCTAGTTGTGAAATCTTTATTTAAAATTTATGTTTACACTATACAAAAAAAATACTTTGAAAAATTTATAATCCACGCAAACACGTGTAATATACAATATTGGTCGGATTTTAGTGTTTTTGGGTGTAAACGGTATTCAATGTCTTTTGATGGAACGACTAACACAAATATATTTAGTAATATGCTCATTATTAGATGTACATTTCAATTTTATAGTGCAAGATTTATGCACTATAAACATTAACAATTTAATTCTTCCAGGACTGTATTGTACATACCTATTATAGTAATGATTACGAAAAAGTTTATAGGAAAATGTAGATTTTTCAATATTCAATTTATTGTAAATCATATTTAAAAATGTAAATTTTACACTTTCTATTGATTGGCACTGCACACTCTATGTATTTCTAAATTTTACTTTTTCAAACTTTGCATGGTTCGACAATATGGTTATGACGTTTAAATCAATAGCAATTAACAAAACGGACTCTAAATACATATGTAGTGCGTGTTGCTTTGATTTATTTGTCATTACATTTACATACAAAAACAAACAAGCCTGAACGGTATTCCTTGAATAGTTGCTGAATAAACTCATAAATCATATTTTTTGTAATTAATTGCAATAGCCAATTACATAACATGGCATAGCAAAAAGGGATTCACGTGACTTTTTGCACAACGTCTTATGGTCTTGCGATTATATCTTCAGTCTCAGTCGGCCAGACAATATTTTAATCATCTTGCTAGATAGACTTTTATGCAGATCTTCAGTATAAACTTGTTGCAGGCGTCCCATACATATTAAAACTCTACTTTTAATTTGTTAATGTTATTGTTTTCTTTTCTCTGAGTTAAAATCTATTTGGTTTCAAATAGAGATGAAACAGATCGGCTATTACTTTATTTGGTATCCTTACTCTGCACATACTTTCGTTCCTCAATATTACTATTAATATTATTACTCTTATTATTATACTATATGTATACATGTAGATACATACATGGATATAAATATACATACATGACAATAAAAAATTAACTACATATATGGATATGCTAACTATTAGTATTAATATTGGTCCAAATTTAGAATAATGAAGATTTGATGCTAATTGTAAGCCAGAACAGTAGTCAATATTATCCTCATATAAATTAGCAATCACAAGTATGGAACTTATTGTATTAAATTAAATATATTTTGATCAATGCAGGATACAAATTATCTAGGGATAAAAATTAATTAATTCTGATTTCTAGGTAACCTACACCTATGTTAATAATTATAAAAAAAATATAACTCAGCAATGGTTCTATCCCCTCAATAATGAAGTATAATTATGACCACATTATATCTGTGAAAATCTGTGCGTTTTAATATGGTACATATATGCGTACGTTGTAAGACCTAACAATTTCTGGCTGAACACTGATTCACTAAAAAAAATTAACAGATTTACTTTTACTTTTCGTTACTCACGTAACATTATTATTTCTTATTTTCTAAATATGTAGAGAACAAAATAGTTTTTTTAAGTATCGAAAATCAGACTTAAGCCAGCAAATATTGCCTCTACTGATAATTTGACAGTAATTATTTCTTGTATAATTATTTCTGGATATTAAGTTGTGTCTACACTATACATATAGCAAAGACGTGTTATACAATAAATTGTTGCATAATCTTGCTATACATACGTGTTTTTATAACTTGTTACAAGATTATATCTTTTTGACAAGTCTATAACAAGTTTGTATACTGGATGGTTAACATATAACTTGGTATGTAACACGAAAAAATAACATCATGTTTTATAACATTTTTATTTTTGTTACTCCAGGTTCTATAACTTTGTTATATGTATACATAGAACGTGTTATAACATAGAAAATATTTCCGGTATTAACAGCTTTATAACATAACACGTTCTATGTATACATATAACAGAGTTATAGAAGTGTAGACGCACTCTATAGTGTAGACGCAGCTTTAAAACACTCATCTGTCCAATATCCGCGACGCCCCGTCATTTTATCTACCAATTAAAAACCATCTTGATCAAAGCTGTCTTCGAACACATTTTCCTTTTGTGAAAACCTTGCAATATCCGAAACGATCGATCGACGGTAAATTCATGTTTCCTCTTCTAATTTTATACCGTTGACCAGAAGCACGACTGTCGAATTTAATTGACATGAGGAACTTGGTCGTGACGTCGTCGTCGTCTTAGCAGACGTATATCGATTTCGTGCCGCCTGGACAGATTAAAATACAGCCATTTGCTGGCGTCGAATTCGATTTAATAAATACGTCGCATCTGTCGCCTCCCTTAATGAATTCCTGATTTATCATCCATTAAGGTGTCAGGACGCGCTCGGGTTTCGTTGCTCGGGCTCGGACTGGCGGAAATTTATGTGGATAGGTGTGATTAATGCGATGTTCGCGGAAACACACGGACATCTGTGTTAATGGTGACGGATGGCTGCGCTAATGGTGTCAGCCAACGTCAGGCGTTCTCGTCGCGGTTCTCCTCCGTTGACTATAGACTTCTGACTAGCTGTTTCGCTAGATTGAAACCGCACTTATATTGTGGCCCCCCTTCTCGTCCGTCCGGCCGTACTTTCCGTGGAATTAGAGGATGATACGGATTAACTCGATCCCTTGCGTTTTTCCCCGATCCGGTAAATTGACGTTCCGTACAAAGCGTTTGAGCACACCGTCAATCGGAGAATAAACTTTTTCTCGGTATTCGGAATGTTGTCCTTAGCGATATCACAGACGATCGACTGAACCGAAAATTCACGTTGGTAAGGTAATTGTGTCTGCTGCGTATTGGTTATTTATAAGTTTCTTTTTCCTGAATATCTCGGAAAAATTAACACATTCGGGACGCAGTCGATGTTCGTTATAACTGGTTTGTGGATATTTACTAGATAAAAGAATTTATGGAAGAAAAAATTGGGCAAGAAAATATTTGCGGTATTAACAGCTTTATTGGTTTGTGTTAAATTATGTATTTATAGTCTATTAAGCTCTGTGAAATATAGTAAACGATAAAAGTTTCAACAGATGCAACGAGTTTTCCATTTTAATCTGAACCCATTAAGATACTTAAGAAAGAATGTACGAATTACTTTGTAAAATGTTATTTTGCGTAAAAATCTGCAGACTACAAAACAATTTAAGTAAGTGATGTACGTTACACTGTATTCGTTAATTGGATTTTATATTTCCCAACTCTATTACTCTTAACGGTAGAAAAACTGATGAACAGAAACCATATAGTAACCTACATAATATAGTTGTATGTATTATACATGTGTAGATGATATAAATGCACATACTAGATGTATTGCTAAGTTCGTTCATATTTTTTAGAAAAAATCATGTGCTATTACTAAATTGCAGATTTCATACATTTATAGTGTACACGATTGCCTAACAATCAGCATGGTTAAAAATTTAATAAAGCTTAATAATCTAATGTAACGATGAAAGAATCTAATGACACTAATGAAACATCGCCTACACTCATTTTATTTTGATGTTCTATCAAGTACGACAGAGTAGTCTCCGATGAATTTTGTTGTCCACATAGCTTTTTATCAATTACAACACAATATGTCAATAAAGATTTATATTATTTAAAAATGTTTTATCAATCAGAACAGAAGAAATCGTAGATAGACTTTATTGTCCATAAATATTTTCACTAATTATATGAGGATGACCCATCGTTGGGTCATGTGGGCAAATAACAGTATCATTCACTGCTCTACCAGCGGTTTACGGTATGCTGAATGCGTTAATATGAATAGTTATTCCATGCTGTGCATGCATAAATTTAACGTGGTAGTCTGACGCTCGCTCTTTTTTAAGTTATGCAAAATTTATTTACGGGCCCGTTCGAATGCGCAGATGTCGAAAAAAAAAGGATCTGATTTAATGCCTGATGATCACATTACTCATAAGCCGGGCTTATAGTCATCGACATAGACAGCGGTTAATGGTAATTAATGTTAATACATGCTAGATTGGAGATTTCATTGATTAATTGCAGGTTGTGCTGCAGTGGGTGAATAATATTACATGTGACAATAATGAGTTAATTTATCTTGCGTTCAAATGCAATGGTATAACGTGAAGACCGAATCTACACACCCAACGGCATCTTCGTTTTCTAATGAAGCATATAACTGTATTCGAATACGTTACCACAAGATGTTCAATTTTCACCAGATTCAATAGCAACTATCCCGAGAATAGACGAACATTCAATAATTAAAAAATTATATAAATTTTGTAAGACAGTTGTTTGTAATTACAATTTTAAAATACCACATGCGTAAATCTGCGTACATCCACGTTAAAAATAGTCCTCGTTAAATCAGAAATGGTGGCTTGACTCGTCACGTGACGGATCTCCCAGTGGTTCTCCTTGAGACAGGCAATAATTGTAATCAGACAATTATGGTATTAACATTTTGCTACATCTTTTTCCATATATTACACCTCTGGGATGTTTTGGTATTTCGGTAGGTATATAATTTTGAACAGTTTCTTTTTGCTTAAGCGCACTTTATTGTTATAAAAATTGATGTCTTTCTGTCTTTACTGTTTTGACTAACAGGTGTGTGCCAGATCCAAATTTTATACAGCTTATAATGCATCGTATATGTGTATATTAAAGGTGTTAAATTTACTTAAAAATATATTCTTCACAGTGTTCTGTAACTTGTGGTTCAATTTAACGTGATAATAAAAACATCTTGAAGTAATACTAGGTTTTGTAGTTGTATTCAATTTTCCAATTACTTATTTACCTTCTTTCTAATTATTTTAATAAGGTAAAGAGCATTCTCCGACATGATAACCTGATTCTTCATCACAAGTTACGTTAAAAAAATCTAATTAATTGTCTTCTGCTAGGAATTACTCTCTTGCAGCAATCCACGCAATCTGTTGCTTGTCTACGAGAACTGGTTCAGTACATGTAATTGTCCGTATAAGCGTTGTTAACGGTTGAAACTTGTTCTGTAGCAATATTGAATCATACTGTGGCAATAGTGTGGAAACTAACCTTCTTAAGACAAATAAATGCTCTCCAGAGGTGTGTTATGCACATTCACAACGACTTACTCTCTATAGAGATAGTTTTTGAATAACGACACACATTAGAACGGTAAACACACAGTCGCGTGTCGTTGCAATGGTGAAGTTGTGAAACTGCAATTTCTGTAAATGCATGATTTTGTTTATTTTCACTATTTATGTAACTTAGTTTCTCAATATATGTATATTGAAAAAGGCCGAATAGTAAATATAAATGGCATAGCTGGTGGATAATATCAGTGCCAAGTGTTTTTATGTTAATTGACAGAGTGGTTTTCTTCCCTCCTGAAAGAATAAGTTTTTGCAGTTTCATAACTTTACTATTGTAAAATGACATTGGTTCTCAAAGGGTTAATTTACAATTCCTGCACGAAAAATGCGTGCACATATCCTGCAGATCAGTGCAGAGCCATAACAAGGGAAATTACCCAGATGTTAAATTAGTTTTGAAGAAATAATGGTTGCAAATTATAGGACTCGACCGCCTAAGAGCTGGAGTACATGTCCCTGGGCCGTCAAAAGTCCGTCATAAGCAACTCTGAAAACGGATATGACTTAACGGATACACGCTTACTTTTATAACTTCATTGGTTTTTTAGGTTTTTTGGATTCATGTAAATTAAATAACGGAAAGAGAAACAAAAAACATCAACATGGAATGCAAGTTCATTTCCCAAGCTTAAGCGATCCACTTCATCACTGATGGCGGAGAAGATCCTGACAGGTTACTCGATCAACAACTTGGAAACTTTGGTCGAGGTGAACAAAAACCCCATGTTGATGTTTCTTGTTTCTCCTTCAATTGTATTATTTACATATATCGAAAAGAAACGTAATAACTGAACAAAATTATAAAATTAAATTTTCAATTTTTCTAGTTGGTGGGTACTTTTTTTCCCGGTGACACTCACTTCAGTTCTTAGGAGACTCTACACCTCATCCAACGAGTCGCATCAATAACTATACACAAAAGGAGTTGATGACCATTTAGGTGGGACAAAGACAGAGACAATTACCATTCAATAGCTGGACATAGCACGCGAGAGTTTTGATTACTTTTACTGACTCGTTTCGTTGGACGGACCATAAGTACCTTGCATCTTCTACGAAATGGCTCTAACAATAAGTCACACGAAAATCTCTTCTTCTGCCTTCTGTACAGTGACCTCCAGGTGAATCAAGCGTACCGAAAGGACGCAGGACAACGAACCTTGAACGCATAGCGTCGAAATTACGTCTTCCGGCGGTACAGAATGGGAAAAGAAGTAAATTTCCTAATACGTGACACGCGGGCTAGCAACCAGAGGAGGGTGTGTCGGTGAACCAAAAATAATTTTTCCCAGCAAGATATGCGATTACCAACGAGCTGAACGAAAACTACCCCGACACCGACACCAGGAGACCGACACAGGATGGTCCTTGAATGGAAAGGGAAGGAAAGCCTGCGGAACGCGTTGGGTAGGCAGGCAGGTAGGCAGGCAGGCAGGCAGGCAGGCAGATATTGAGCTCTATATTTCCATAAGCTGATATTTACGCGGCAATATACGCGGCCGTGCCCGCTACTTTATGGGCCTCGTAAATATAGCGGGCCGC